>NC_142934.1:55351667-55364167 GCF_046866305.1 Octopus bimaculoides | reverse complement strand
TTGTACAATGTATCAGATAGAACATTACACATCATACATCATCTTTGCTAGTGAAGTTTAACCTTTTACTGCCAAGAATGTGTCTTTGTTTATTGTTTCGGTTGCTGGCAAGTTGCAGCTGTATCCACGTCTCGCACACATACACACATACACACTCGTACACACACACTCTCACGTACACGCACACACACACACATACACGTACACATATATTTATAAATATGTACATATGCGTATACGTATGCACATACACGCACGAATATAGTTATAAATTTTTGAGTGAAGCAGATAAAAAAAAAGTAGCTAGGGTCAAGTACTCAATACTTAAAAAGTCTGTGTATTTTATTACAATGAAGCTTCATGATTCATAACCATATTCCACGTTAACGATTATTCAAACGATTGATGTTGAGAAGCAATATGCTATTATATGAGCCAAAAATATACAGAAACATGACGAAATAAGATCAGCGTACAGTTCAATAGATTTTAATTGATTACCACCAAAGGGAAAGAAAAAAAAAAGGAAAAAATCGCTAGAAACATATTATACTTTCATGTAGCTATTTAATTATCATGTGCAGTACATGTAATATATTCAGCTACTTTCTTATAAGAACTCGTGATGTTTTTTATCATTAGTACTATGTTTAAAAATCATGCATTAGGAAAGTAGACTGTTGTTGACAAGGTTTTAGTGTTGGTGAATACAGGAATTTTTTTCTACTATACGGTCAGTTTTCACGGTATGGTAAATCCAACAAATATACAATAAACTATTTTTATCAGAAATTTCTTTATGAATAGCGATAAAAATATCAACAAGAATTCATCAATTTTGAAACATTTGTATAACATTCCAAAAGGATATTATATAATTTTATCCATCAGCTAATGTAAGGATACCTTCTGCTGGTGTGTAATCAACGTAGCGAGATGTTCTATAGTAGGCTGATTGATTTTATAATTTTAATGTTAATATTATTATCTTTTAAATCCCAGATATATGTGTATAATACTGTGGTATGATGCTTTTCTAATCTGAATGTATACATGTGTTACGAGAATATATTCCTACATTGTTAAAAAGATTTTTAGCAAGCCCTATGTAGCTTTTTGCTTCATTGTTATCAACAACAGAAATATTAACTTGATAAACTTATGTTTTAGAAAGACATATACCACTGGGATGGGAAATATTAAGGTTATTGTAGTTATGAAGAAGAGAAGGGTTTCGTGTGTTCCTACTGGAAAGAATTTTTCTACTTATATTGGTTATGGAAGAAATGAAGTTTTAATTACAATTCTAACGAGATTAACACAATTTTTAGCAAAGGTCTTATCTGTGATCCACAAGGAAATACTCCTTTTTAAAGAAAAACCTCGACAACAAGGGAATGAGAATTTTAAAATAGTTGAGATTATAACATATATTTCGAATTAAGTTACGGAGAGGTAAAGATACCAACATCGGCTGTCAAACGATGGTGAGGTAAAAACACAGATCCCCCCCCCCACACACACACAGAGACACACACGACGGTCCTCTTTCAGCTCCCGCCTACCAAATCCACTCACAATGCTTTAGTCTGCCCAAGGCTATAGTAGAAGACAATTGTCTAAGGTGCCACGCAGTGGAACTAAACCCGGAACCATGTGGTTAGGAAGCAAGCTTCTTACCAGATAGCCACACCTATCGTATAATAATTTTATAAGAACATAACTAAATACCTAACGTATATTTTATATATTATGTTGCGGCTGGTTATTGGATTGTAACTTTAGTTTTGTGTTGTTTGGCGAAATTTTTGAAATAAGAAAAATCAAGGCAGTTGACAGCCATTTACGCAGGCTTAAACTATTCCCATACACTTTTCACACAATGTGATCAAATCTTGATGATAGAAGGCGAAATTCTTGTACCAATATCCTGCTATCAGTTCTACGCACGTAGAATATCTGTTAGGCATTTGTGTTATGACTACACCAGTTATTTCATTTTGTTTTTGGTCAAAATATTTCTATAAGCTCTTTTCTAGACTTTCCAACCATGCCCTTGCTTGGTAAACTCATGAATTCTTCTCCATATAGAACTTTTTGCAGCTTTCACCTTGTTATTCTCATCGAATGTCTTCTATCGAAATTGTGTTGTTTACGATATAACCGCAATATACGTAATTCTAGTATCGTTGATCACAAGAGAAAGTTAGTACTAGTTTCAGATTTCCAGAGTTAATAATAACAAAGTATTAATAACGTGATGAGAACAAACCATGCAAAACAAACCGTCTGAAGAACAGTTTTAACTAGTCTTTGTCTTTATTGAAAAAACAAAAACAAACAAAAAAACAAAAACAAAAAAAAAACGAAACAACAAAAAAGAACGAAACAAAACAACAAAAATAAAAAGCAACAAATTTCTCAGTCCATTCCTTTACCATTAATTTTAATTTGCATATGCAAATACACTTTAGTATATTCTTATATTAAAAAAAAATGCATGCATAATCTTGATTCTCCTACTAACGGAATTACCACGAAAGCTACATAATAGAAATTGCTCCGGAATATTCTTATTTATTTTTTATCAGTAATATTGTTTCTTCTAAAATTCATTCATTCAATTTAATTTCAGATCAACTATTAAACAAAAATAAACAAGAGTAAAGCTTATATTTCAAGACAAGTATATTAAGCCTAGAAGATGGGTGGCTGTGTGGTTAAGAAGCCATCTTTTGCAACTACGGCCTTGGGGAAGTGTCCTCTACTATAAACTTGGGCCGATCAGTGCTTTGTGAGACAATTTGATAGATGGAATCTGTGTGGAATTATCGTCGTGTATAAGTGGTGGGTCTGGTGGCGATGGTAGTGGCTGTCATGGTGATGAGGAAGATTGTAGTGGTGTTGTTGATGGTGGCGGTGGTGGTGGTGGTGGTATCTAATATTGTGGTTTAGCCTCAGGTTTGCTCCGACTGAGCAAACCTATACACAAGATATTCCAGCTGTGTCTATCTCGCATTATACTTATGTTCAGCGAGCCCAGGAATCTCTCCTTCGAAAAATGTCACATTTACGATATTCCTCAGACATAAGGGTGGGAGAGTCAAAAGGGTGTCTATATATGCTCCTAACTCCATGTACACCGAAAGAATTAGCGAAAACGTAGTAAAAGCTCTCAAGGCATACTCGCTTGCAAGTGACGGCTAAGTAAGCCTATGTCAACTTTTCCTGCCAAGTTCAACGTCGCCTGTCGAGGTCAGCTTCACCTGTCATCTTACAAGGTCAGCAGTTAGATTTTTACACATATATATATACATATTAAGACTTCTGTTATACATACTCTTTACATGCACTTTCACCAATTGGTGAAGTTTAATAAACAGGTATGGAAATGTCTTTCAGCTGTACACACTGCAAATATATTGTGGTTGACATGCACCAAGCACATTAAAATTTAATGTGTACAAACGTTACTCTTATCATCACGCCGAAAATTATATATTTAATACGACAAAATTACTTACGCAGGTACCCATGCCTATATAGTTACATGCTTACAGGCATGCATCTCTATACGTAAGTTTGCATGTATGTACTTATGTTTGTACGTATATGTATATCTTTACTTGTTTGTATATATGTTCGTATGATTCTGTGTAAACATGTGTCTATGCAAGTATCTATGCACGTGTCTTTGTATGTATGTATGTATGTATGCATGCCTGCATGCATGCATGTATGTATGTATGTATGTATGTATGTACGTATGTATGCATGCATGCATGAATGTTTGTAAGTATGAATGTACTTGTGTGTGTATGCATGAATATATGTATATATGTATATTTAAATATACTAGCAGACGTACCCGGCGTTGTCCGGGGCTGTTTGTTAAGTATGCCTGTTTGGTTATTAGACCATTCACAGATGCACCTCTCAACTGAATGAAAGAAATCAATGGCAGATGTTCCCTGCGTTGTTTGATTTATTTAGCGCAATAGTGAACATCTAGACTCATACGCCCACACTATTGTCATTGTTTTCCATTTGGACAGTAGGTCGATCTGTAAAAAACCGGCAGTAATTGAGTTTATTTTCCTTACCACATAACTGCTGACATGTGCTGTTTAGCAGATGGAAAGGTTGAGTCTAAAGATACGACATAAAGAGAAATAGTATGTTTACTTACTGTTTTGCTGGGCTGCACATACAACATTATCTGAACAAAAAAAATTGACGTGTGGCCTGTGCAAAAAAGATGAAAAGTGTAGTATCTGTTGCCTACCTCACAATTGGGGTCACTTAACCGAGAGCATACTGTGAAGATTACGCTAATGAAATAAATAAGGGGACAAGGATATAGTTACCTGATGTTTTCCTGTTTGCCGTATAGAGCAACATTCATTGTTGTCTTTCCGCTGTAGTCTCCGTAGCGCGCGCAACAGCATCTCTTGTAAGTCGATCTGCGCGTTGTACTGCGGTCTCTGCCGTCCATGCAGCAGCAGTCGAGGAAGCATCTCTTGTAAGTCGATCTGCACGTTGTGCTGCAGTCTCTGAAGCATAAGTGTGTGCCTTGTTTACCTCTAGAAATATTGTTATTGTTACATTTTACTGTTATAACTTATGACTAAATTATTCTAGACCATATTGGTCTGATTAACAGTGTTATTTTTTGTTTTGCCCTGTGGGGCAAAAAAATCACTTGGAAAGAAAATTAATATTCCTTTCAAAATTTACAAAATTTGATATAGCGTCGTCGTCTTTATCAGTAAGTCAACAAGAGAGGGAAGTGGGAGGAGATGTAGAACTTGGGAGGAGATGTAGAAATTGTCTTTCGCCGTCACTCGCCCCCACTCACTATAGATGTAAATGATAGTAGTAGCTGCAGGAGGAGTGGCAACAGTAATGACACCAACAACAACAACCACAGTGGAAATGTCAGGAGTAATGAGAATTCGATCAAGGAAGCACGAAATATAACTAACAGCAGCTAATTGTGCTAGGGAAATATCACCATTACTACCACCACCGCCACTACGACTACCACACAAATCAGTAAAATTTCGAACAACGAAAGGGAAGGGTCAAATAAAAATAACGTTTCCTTCGTAAAAGTTACAAATAAGTTTGAAATTATGTTGTTAAAGGATAAGGAAGAACATTTAAAGGAAGCTGAGAGGATTATAAAATGTGAAGAAAGAAAGGCCACGATAAATGTGCCTCAAAACCTGCTAGAGGCAACCGAAAAAAAAATCAATCATGTACAGTGTCTGTCCATGAAAAGAAGACTGGAAAAAATACCATCAGACAAAGCCGAGCTCTGCCTGAAAAATATATGGGGGTACGCCAGCTTTATCTGCCACGCTCCAAAGTTTGGCTACATCAAGTCGGAATCACAAGCACAAAAACACTCAACTGTCCCATTAAAAACGGAGGAGTTCACTTTAAATCCCATCTATGTGGGACAGAGAGTGATCTGAATAAAATAAGTAACATACTACTAGAAGTCGATTTCTAGTGGGAAGTGAAAGCCGTGGTGCTGTGCTGGAAGATCCTAGAAGCCACATAGAAATCCAAAAATCCAAAAAACTGGGCTGGTATAGGATTGGAAATTCTGCTGCAAGTAAAACCAGAACTGTAAAGACAATTCCCGACCTAATAGAAATCTCTGGAGGCCAGCATCTCTGGAGGCCAGCAGTTGATTGCGGAAGGAAAAAAGTCGCGATGTTACTCCTGTCACGATTCAAGTCACATCAAAGTCAATTACCCAAAGGATAGAAGGAAAGGGGGAAAAATGAGCCGCAGTAACCATTAACACATCTACAACCACAACAACAACTACAAACACCACAACAAGGACAGCAGCAGCAGCAGCAGCAGCAGAAACAGTAACAACAATACCAACAGAGACAATTGGACACAACAGCATCCACAAAAACCACTAAAGCGTCGGCAACTGCACTACAGCAACGACTGGAGTGGAAACAACTGCACAACGTCAAGCAGAATGCACACTAGCAACAGCAACAACCACATCACAAACAGCAACAGTAACGCACCTACAGGGAACTCCCCACCAAAAATAACAACACCATTAACAATGCCAACAGTAAAACAAATACCTGCGGAAGAAATACCTCTCCCTTATTCGGACAACGAAAACGACGGAAATAAGGATGGACAGACATGGCAAACAGTCACACGAAAAGGAGGGAAAAGACGGAAGAGCACAAACGATAAGCAGAAAAAAAGAGGCAGGTACGAAAAAATGGAGGAGGGGACGAATAGAAACAACAACACCCCATGCATAAACTCACCTACACACATAGAGGAAACAATAACATCATCCCCGCCACTACCACCACAACCTCCACAATCATCACAAACACAATATAACCTACATACACAACAGATGGACTTCATTCCACCAAATGATCATAAACCAGACATTATAAATTTCACAGTTATAAACACAAAAACTAACGAATGAATTGAACTCGTCCACAAGCACATGGATATTTATGAATCCAATTATGTCACACGAACCACAAATATACCGGTACACATAAAAATATTCAAAGCTACTCAAAGCAACTACAAAATTTTGAAATCTAGATATCCCCAGTTTGTAGGGAATTTTCAAAAGGACCTCAATATTAGACTTTACAAGGAACTGATGGGGAAAAAAACCCACATTCAACGAGAGGGACGGAGTAGGCACTCACATTCACCTACAAAGCCTTAGTAAGTAGCTCTCTCCTATTTTCACACATTCCCATCGTCCAACATGGCATTGCTTAGAGTGAGCAGTATGAATGTACGCGGCCTGGGACCGTCATGGAAGCAAGGTCGCCTGCTCAATGACCTCAGGCTGCGAAAATTAGACGTAATAGCTGTCAGCGAGACCAGGATCTCGGACATGCGCACCTTAGAGCCTATTTTCGATGATTATGATTTCTTTGCATCTCTTGGTCGACCGAGAATGGGAGGTGGAGTCGCGGTGTTGTTCAGAAAAGGTCTGGATCTCGAGATACAGTCGGTCTTCCTGGATTAGGAAGGTAGGATGGTGGTCCTGGACGTAAATGATTACGAAGGTTGTGCTTTTAGACTGTTCGCTGTGCACGCACCGACCGGAACGGGACAGCCGGATTTCTTTAGACGTTTGGAGGTCTTTCTTGGGGGTCTCTTGAGGCACATGATGGTTCGGAGGCGGAGGTGAACTTCACCTCCTACCTCGATGGATTACTGCGGCTTTCGGCCAGGGACGTGGAGTTCTGCGAAATGCCGATAACAGCGAAAGATATACGTGACGCACTGGACAGTTGCACGGGATTGGGTGGTCTGCCCTTCGAACTTTATATTCATATGCCAGACTTGTTCGGTGAGATTTTGGTAGATGTCTATCGCAATTAGCAGCAGAACGGGAGAATCCTCAGATCTGTGAGCCGATGTGTTGTGACGCTACTGAGAAAGGATCCGAACAAGGGGGACATTTTGATAACTTTAGGCCTGTAACTCTGCTAAATGCAGATTACAAAATTTTGGCCAAGGTATTAGCAAAGAGGTTGACGCTTGTCGTGGCCAGGTGGGTGATGCGCAGACTTGTGCTATCCTCAACAGATCTATCCACAACAACCTCCACTTCACGCGGTACATCATAGAGAGAGTTTGTAAAGAACCTGGCATGGGTGGGGCCCTGATCAATTTGGATCAGTAGAAAGCCTTCGATAGGGTCGACTATCGGTACTTGGAGGCTGTCCTTCTGGCGGCTGGCTTCGGTCCTGTTTCAGAGGCTGGATCACTGCCATGTACAGCGACATCTGTTCGGTGGTCAAAGTAAATGGTCACTTGTCGGAATCATTTAGCATCACCCGTTCGGTCCGTCAAGGATGCCACTCTCACCCCTTCTCTACACACTGGCACTCGCGCCATTACTGCGGAAGCTGGATGTTTCTAGGAGCATTCCGCGTGAGCTAGGATGTGGAAGAGGTGTGACAGCGTACGCGGACGATGTCAACATGATAGTGTCAGATGTTTCTGAAATAGAGATGCTCGGCACTACCGTAAGGGAATACAAAGTGGTGACGGGAGCAATGATTAACCAGGAGAAATCAGTGGGCTTGCAGCCCGGCACCTGGAGAGGCAGATCCATGCCGACCGACAGCGTTGTGGGGCGCTGGATGGAGGGACTGGTTAAGTTGTTCGTGGTCTGGTTTGGCCCGGACCTCCAAGTGGACAAGAACTGGGGTGAGGTGACAAACAGGGTGGCCAGTCTCACCCAGAAATGGGCCGAGAGAAAGCTGTCTCTGAAAGGTTAGGTGGAGGTGACGAATACGTACATCGCATCAGTCATATACTACAGCCTGACTGTCATCCTTGCCCCACTTCGTGCCTATACTGGCTGGTGCGCTTGCTCCTCTGCTTCTTGTGAAAGGGAAGGGTACCGCTTATCAGACGGTACCGCTTGTCAGCACCCGTTGCGTTGAGGACTGGACATGCCATGGTTCATGATGCGCAGATATGTGCTGAGGCTGCAATATTTCCAGCGACACCTTAACGGCGAGCAGGTCTGTTCGCCGTTTGTTAGACACGCTTTTCCGCAGCTCGTCTCCTTGACGGAGCTAAAGTCCTGGATCAGGCATAGACCGAGACAGGGCGCTTGGTACCTAGAGTGTCTCCAAGTACTCACAGTCCTCGGCCAGTCGAGCAATGTGGTCGGTGGAAGTTCCACCTTGGAGTTCTATTGGGGATTAGTGGAGGGCAAGAGTGACGACGATCTCGGAGAGACTCTGGGCGTTGAAAGGGATCAACTGGCTGATCTCTTCTGGAAGACTTTCTGGCCGGGGCCTATGGATAATTTCCAGAGGTCTCTGGCCTGGTAGTGCTACCGGGGCGCGCTGCCGGTTCGTAATATGCAGTCAGACGGTCTTGTCCAAGGTGTACGGGGAGCGAGGAAACCATTCTGCATATACTAGTACAGAGTCCGCTCATTGCTGATTAGTGGAGCTTTGTTGAAGAGTTATTGTTGCATGTAGGACGGATCCAGCTTTCGTCCGAGTCCATCGTGAAGATTGCCCCACCTCCTTCCTTTGGCCGGGAAGGAAAGGCAGTTTTTCTCTGTGTGGTGGCTATAACGAAAGAGGTGGACGCTATTGAAAAGGTTGAAGACGGGTACCTTCGTCTTTGGCCGATGCCTCATTGACTTTTTCAGGTTCAACCTGAAAAGGAAGGTGAGACTGGAGAGGGAGGTGCTGTCAAAAGGTGGGTGAATGTAGCATGGATGGCCCGTGTGAATGAGCCTACTCTAGGTGTGCGCCTTCAGGCCGCATGGAGTGAAGAGGAGAGGGTTGTCTACCTGAGGTGCCTTGGTGTCAGGGGCCCAAAGTGAGTGAGGTTTCTTTGGTCACCTCTCGGTAGATCTCCCACGTATTGGGGAATTATATATTGTTTTGTAATTTTCTTTGCTAATTGTGTTTTGCTGTTTAAATGTATAACCTAACTGTCCCTTGTCTGTGCATTGTCCATTATGTTTTGTGTTCGGTGGTTATGACCAATAAGGAAAGTATTATTATTATTATTACTATTTTATGGATAATTTCCAGATGTCTTTGGCCTGGCAGTGCTACCGGGGTGGAGGCGCTACCGGTTCGAGATAAACTCTACAGACACGGATGTGCTGTCAGACGAGCTTGTCCGAAGTGCTTGCAGAGCGACGAAACCGTTCAACATGCACTCGTTCAGTGTCCAGGCATTGTTGACTTGTGGAGTTATGTCGAACAACTATTGTTGCGTGTAGGACAGATTCGTCTGTTGTCCGAGTTCATAATGATGATTGCCCTGCCGCCCTCCTTAAATCGGGCTGGCAAGGTAGTTTTCCTTTGTCTGGTGGCTGTGGCGAAAGAGGTTATCTGGTGGACGAGGCTGAAAGGAATGAGGACAGAAACTTTCCTCTTTGGTAAAGCCTTCATCGATTTTTTTCAAGTTTCACTTGAAAAGAAAAGTTAGGGTTGAGAGGGAGGTGCTGTTCTCGAGTGAATTTATGAAAAGGTACTTGAAAGTTGTGAAAATGGCAAGTGTGGATAGTACCACTCTCAGTATAGACCTGTGAGTCGGAAGAAAGAAGTTGGAATGGGCTCTCATCCTTGGTACTCAGGGTGACCTTGGAGGGTGGGGTTCCTTGATTATCCCGAGAGGTCTTCCTGAATCAAGGGGATCCCATCACGACCCTTTTCCCCTCCTTTTCTAGTGTCATATACTATGTATATTTCCCTTCTTCTTATGTATACCGTGTATACTTTTTATTTTATCATTCCATTATATGTAGACCTCCACACTTTATGTCTGTCTTTGTATTGTCCCTTCATCCTTCGCTCTGGTGGCAAATAAAAAAAAATCATCATTATCATTATTTTTATTATTATTGTTATTATTATTTTATGTTTGAATTTTGCTTTACATTTGTACAAGTTGGATCCAAGTCTCACCCAGAGACCTCAAGAGACAACAAGTTAGAAGTTCATGTAAGTGTTATGCCTAGGGTACCATATATTTGGATTTGTACATAGTGTTGTTCTAGAGAATGTTTAAGAAACCATAAGAAAATTATGTTTGTTTTAACATTTGAGATCACATAGACAGTATTTTACGTAGGTTATTATTATTATTATTATTATTATTATTATTATTATTATTATTATTATTATTATTATTATTATTATTAACAAAGCCTGAATACTAATGACAAGACTCTTCTTATCTGAAATTGCAGGAGACGATAGCAGTACGAACAGAGTTGAAGGTCTACCAGGAACAAGCTCTTCTTCGCACTACCAAATTGATAGCATCTGAAGTTACAAGATAGCTGGGGATGTAATAAAATGTCATGAACAACATCAACTACAATATCAATGATTTCATTTATTACTACAAAGGCGACGGGCGGTGGGAAAGCATTGCAAAAAATAACTTGCCAAACGGTGAGTCGTGGGGATAACGGCAAATTATCCTGTAATCTACAAGGACAGCGATGACAACGTCACTGATGACGACGGTGATAATGATGATGATGATGATGATGATAATGATGATGATAATGATGACGATACAGTGACGACGACGATAATGATGACGATGATGATAATGAAGAGGATGATTCTAACATCGAAATGGCTGACTTGAAATATTAAGCTTTGATAAAGTCAATATCAGCAGCCTAAAACAAAAAAAAAAAAAAGCAAAGAAATGATTTATCTTTTTGAATTGTATTTTTCTTTCATTGTTATTTTCTAACCTGTCTGTGTTTGTCTAACACGTACACATACTTGCATATATAGTGGAACATTACTACCGGATGTAAACATATCTTATGGCGCAGGCGTGACTGTGAGGCAAGAAATTTGCTTCTCAACCACATGGTTCCGGATTTCGTTCCACTGTGCTGCACCTTGGGTAAGTGTCCTCTACTATAGCCTCGGGCTGACCAAAGCCTTGTGAGTGGATCTGATAGACGGAAACTGAAAGAAGTCCGTCGTGTATATATATATATATATATATATGTATATATATATATATATGTATATATATATATATATACCGGAGTAAGCACATAAAATGTGCAACAAGGTGGAAAAAAGAGTACTCAAATACCAGAGGTAGAGTAATATGCTTTATTTAAAAGCAGCAGAAATATAACAAAAAAACCGTTACTCTGAGTTTCACGTTCCCGTTCATCGATGAACGGGAACGTGAAACTCAGAGTAACGGTTTTTTTGTTATATTTCTGCTGCTTTTAAATAAAGTATATATATATATATATATATATATATATATATATATATATATATATATATATTTATCTCTCCATTATTCTTGTTACATCCGACTCCATTGGCCTCATATTAATCCACTTTGCCCAGTTCTTTCTTCTCCAGAGCATCGGCCCTTTGGAATCCCCACTCTGCTCATGCATTTCCTGCAGGTATTTAAATACAAACAGTTTAATTGAAGTATTAACAGCAACAAGCTCGTCGGTTCTTGGAAGACCTCCAAAGGTCATGGACAATGCCTCTTCCCCTGGACTCAGAAAGAAGAGAGAGAAGGAGACAGAGGGGTATGGAGAGTTCGAGTGAGTGAGAGAGAATAGTTACAGATAACTGTACCGAAACTTACAGCTTCTATGCTTAGATTATAAATGATTATAAATGCCTTTTTGTGACTACAATTATTGGCGCACTTGTTTATGTTAGTAAATGTTTAAATAAAAGTCTCTTAAAGATGGAATTTTCAGGATAAGAAATTAACCAGACTATATACACTTTACAAGCACAATCAATAAACAGCAATAAAGATACGCAATATTTGTTTTAAAGTTCAACGAAGAATAAAAAAGTGTAACACTTTAGTATCTAGCTACCTGTTGTGGAGTTTTTTTCGTTGTTAAAATCCAGCTTGAAATATATATATAGAGACAATTCAAGTAAATTTTCTGTATAAAATATTTA
>NC_142934.1:55334167-55346667 GCF_046866305.1 Octopus bimaculoides | reverse complement strand
GTTGATATACACATCTCTATACGTACAGGCACATACATACGCGGATAGACGTATATACAAATAAAAATACACGTAAAAACATAAACCATAAAACATTCACATTCGCCGCAGAACTTGAATATACAAATGAGTTATATATGTATGTACACAAATGCACCCTCCTGTCTGTCAAACACATCTACACCTGCAGATATATAAACGTATATACATACATATATGTATGAAGGAAGGAGACAAGTACAACAGATAGAGTCTTGCACTCATATATATACAATCATTCGTACACATGTATATATGTACGCAATACACACTTGATATATACTACACGCATATATAGTTACAAAATTATAAAGGGTGAAAGATAATATACAGAAAAAAATATATAAAGCCATAAAATATATATAAGAAATATATAAGAAATGTTATGACATATGAAAGGCTTGTACGTGGACATAATATAAAAACCAGGTTCTATCTGTGATCTTGTGAGGTCCAAAAATGTAACAAATGTTTTGTCATATGTGGACATGACACAAAAAGTTCAGTTCTTGAATTTAGACATGTAGCGGGTTTTAAAGAACTTTTCCAGAAGCACCATATTTCCATATCGCAAAGACCACACTTTCTACTGCCGTTGGTGTAAGGCTTACACTTGGCCAAGATCTTCCAGTGAATCTTATAACTGACACCTTTTCTTTTAAGGACCATATATAACTGCATAATTTGGCTGCTTTCCTTTTATCCCAGTGTCTGAATCTTAAGGTGTGATTGTTGAACCTGGTTTTAAAATTTACCTCTGTGAGACACATATATTTCTTTGACGAAACTATGTCCTTAGAGGTTGTAGAGTCTACGGTGGCTTCAAAACTGATGGCCTCGATCATACAAGCACCATTTAGCGGGCACAAGCTTTTAACTCTGCAGGAACAGCTGGTTTCATTTTGTTGTTTTGCGTGTTGTGTGCAATTATATTTTTAAAGTTAGTAGTAGAACTAAAACTAATTTTTAGGTTATGCCTATTAAAGAGCTTCCTATAATTATGATTGATTGGAATATGCCTATCTATAAGTGATAAGAAATATCTACCTATATTAAAGGTCACTTCGGGGGAGTAAGGTGGTGTGAACTACATAATTTTCCTATTCCTATTTTTCCCTTTCTTTATTTCTGGACTAATAGCAGGTGTAGAGGTTATTTTCTCGCTAAAGCAACTATCTTTTAGAGATTTATTATACATTGGGGCAACACTGTTAAAAATGTTTATATCGGAGGAGAGGTTAGAAATTCTCTTGCTAATGTTTTTATCTAAATTCTTAAACACTATGGTGGGATGGCAGGAACCTACATTAATATAGCTAAATCTATCGTTGGGATTTCTATAGGGTTTGTAAATATTCTTATTTAAATCTAAAGATAATTTAGGAAATTGACAACCGTCAGGTTGGTATCTATTGTCAGTTTCCTAGATGTATCTTTAGATTTGAATAAGAATATTTACAAACTCTATAGAAAGCCCAACGATAATGTTGATAATGTTGATAATGTTGGATGAACTATTTTGTCCATCTCTCTTGCATATCCTCGGTGATGATGAAGATAATGATGATGATGATGATGATGATGATGATGATGTTTGTACAAACCAACGAATAATTCACTACATTGTCGAGGGCTGTGGCGTCAGGAAAGGAGGGCAGCTATTTGTTTTGGATCTCGTCTATTTCTTTTCAGAACAGTTCGTCTGCCAATGCTGCAAACAGCAGGCTCTCGCCTGCATCTCTGCGAACAGTAGTCGCGTGCAGCGCCGTATCCAGGTTGAAGGCAGCCGATGAGCCTTAAACTCTCTGTGAAATTATTTTAAGGATTTGTCACCCTCTGCATGTATGATGTCTACATTTTCGAAGACTCTGTATTACAGGCTTATACATATACATATACATTCACAAACACGTGTGTGTGTTTTAGTGAAACGGGAATTAAATTATAACGCCTTTGACATATAAGCAATATATATATATATATATGTATATATATGCTCGTGTGTGTGTGTGTGTTTGTGTGTGTGTGTGTGTGTGTGTGTGTGTGTGTGTGTGTGTGTGCGTGCGTGTGTGCAAATTTAAAAGAATTTTAGTCGAACGAAGTGATTCTGGTACTTATTTCTTTTCTTTAAGCCTGGTACTTATTCTATTGGTCACTTTTGTCAAACCGGTAGTTTATGGGGACGTAAACACACTAATACCGGTTGACAAGCGGTAGTGAAGGATAAGCACGGATACAAAGATATACGCACGCGCACACACACACACACACACACACACACACACACACACACACACACACACACACACAAAGACACACATGCGACAGAATTCTATCACTTTCCTTCTACCTAATCCATTCACAAAGCTTTGGTCGGCCCGATGGTATTAGGCAACCGAACCCGGAAGCATGTGGTTGGAAAGCAAACTTCCTATCACACAGTCACCCCTACACACACACACACACACACACACACACACACCCACACACACGCACACACACTAACACATATGACGTGTTTCTTTCAGTTTCTGTCTACCAAATCTACTTACACGGCTTTGGTCAACCCGAGGCTACGGTAGAAGACACCTGCCCAAGATGCCACGTAGTGATATTGAAACCGGAATCATGTGGTCGGGTTACAATCTTCTTACCCCACAATCATATAAATATACATGTTTATAAATATATACATGCATACACACACACATACACACGAGTGTATATCTGCCAAGACTTTGCAGTCCTTTAGATTTTAACGCCCGCCAGCAAAAAATTATTTCCTGCAAGCATTATATCATATGAATCTGAAATTTGTTGTGTGATTTTTATCGCTCGGAGCAATGATAATCGCAAAACTCTTACTATTTATAACCAACATTTTTTTCTGAATTTTTATTTAAGACATATAACAATCATCGTTACTAAAATTTTTGTTTAGATTTTTGTCAGGAAATCATTGAGAAATAGACGAAAGTGAAAGGAAATAACATCATTGTCGAAGTGAAGACGGACAAAAAACAAAGCAAGCTGAAACCCGCCGTTGCGAAACCTTGAAACAAAAGAATTACTGCCACATCCTTCTATTCAATTTAAATAAAGATTATTTTTGCTGACGCAGAACATCGCTGGTTCTCTCTGTTTGGACTGTTTTACTAGGCGAGTAATTAGTTTGTTTTAGAAATTGTTAATTTATACTTCTAATGGAAATTTATATTTATTTTAAGTTCATTAATTAACCCTTTCAGACCTGAGGCATTTCTTTAAACGGAAAGAAATAGTTTCAATGTTCCAAAATAGATTGTGTGATAAATTAATAATGGTTGTATAATAATATTATCATAAGCAGAAATATACACGCTGCCGTCAGAATTATGAGGAACTATTAGACTATTCAGCTGAGGGATGATGTCACCTCCTCTTCCTTCACCTATTACACCCTGAATGTTTCAGTGAGTCAAGGTTGGACGTTCTGAAAGTGTGTCTATGTTTGCTTGTGACAACCGAAGCACCTACAGCAATGAACGAAAGCATGGTACTTGTTAAGCTTGTGAATGACGGCTGTGAATATCTATCTATCTATCTATCTATCTATCTATCTATCTATCTATCTATCTATCTATCTATCTATCTATCTATCTATCTATCTATCTATAGCTAACTAGATAGATAAACAGATAGACAGACAGACAAATAGGTAGATAGATAGACAGATAGGTAGAGAGATAGACAAACAGACAGACAGGTCCATTCACCCAACCCTGTTTTCATCACTATCAAACCTCCTTTTTGACAAGTTCACTGAGGCAGAGCACTTCCCTGTCCACTACCACTTTCCTTTCTAAGTGAAACAAGAAAAAGTCGATGAGGGTTTGATCGAAACGGGAGGTGACCACCCTGAATCCCTTCAGCCTCGTCTACCACACAGCCTTTTTCGCCTGTTTGCTTCGAGGGAAAACAGGTATGGAAAATAACAGTAATGAAAAGAGATGGAATGCGAGGTTTCATTAAGGGAACAGGTACTTAGGGCCAGTCAAGGAATTCCACAGATTCAAGAGCATTCTGATTACCCAGAACTAGTGCCCTCACGCAATAGCTGCTGCGTTCTTTAGTCAGCTGATGCATGCTGAGAGCTCCCTACAACTTTCATAACAATGATAACGTCTACGATGATGACGACTACCACCATAACCACCACCATCAACACTACAAGCAGCAGCAGCAGCAGCAACGACAAAACGACCCTATCAACAGTAATAGCACTAGCATCATCATCACAGCCACAACAACTACCACCACCACCACCACCACCATCATTATCACGATCGCCATCGCCACAGCTCCACCACCATCGCCACCACACCACCACCATCGCCACCACTCCACCACTACCTCAACAGGAAATACGGATATTAATGGGAGGAACATACACACGCACTAGCGTACATATTCACACATACACACACACACACACACACACTCACACGCACACATGCGTGCGCACTTAAGGCGGCGAGCTGGCAGAAACGTTAGCACGCCGGGCGGAATGCTTAGCGGTATTTCGTCTGCCGCTACGCTCTGAGTTCAAATTCCACCGAGGTTGACTTTGCCTTTCATCCTTTCGGGGTCGATTAAATAAGTACCAGTTACGCACTGGGGGTCGATGTAATCGACTTAATCCGTTTGTCTGTCCTTGTTTGTCCCCTCTGTGGGTAGTAGTGCGTACATACGCATACATACACACAGACACACGCACTCGCACACAAACTCTCACGCACAGACACAGACATGCGTGCGCACAAATACGTACGCACTAGCATACATGCCCATACACACACACACGCACACACACTCACGTGCGCGCGCACATACGCACACACGAGCACTCACACATACACTCATACACTCATACACTCACAAACACACAGAGACATGCGCATGGACATACGCACACACAGACACACATGCGAACACACACACACACACACACACACACACACACACACACACACACACACACACACACATTCATTTACACACGTACCCAAACATACGCATATAGAGAAGCGATCGAGAAACTCCTGAGGGGAGTGAAACGCGATTTACCGTAAAAGTAATTATGCCAATCAATGGTTGGTTACTGGTCATGTGATGCATGGAGTTAGCTGTTGATGTTGGTGTTGATGGTATTGATGGTGTTGATGATGGTGATGATGATTAGTAATGTGATACCGAATCGAGATTCATGTTACACAGGTAATTTTATCCCCAAACTACCTTGCCTGATAACCTACCCATGTATCGCTCTACTTACTTTCCTACACCTTTTTTCGCACATAAGCACGCATAAATATGTTAACGTACATATGTGTATGTAGCAACATACATATACACATATGTAACCCCCACCGCCACCAATACGCACATATATATATGTACACAGATTCCTGTTATTTTGAATAGTAATAATGCCATTATCCAATCAGCTCTAAATGATTATTCGATGAGTTAATATTACAAAAATAAAATTTGCTGCACCGTTTATAAATACTTATAAATTACAGAATTGTTTTAGACACTCCCGGCTGTCTGATGATCTGTTACTTGAAACACAGAGTATCATTCTGTGAGGTCTTTTCAACTCCAATAAAATGAATTACATAACATATATATGTATGTATATATGTATGTATGTATGTATGTATGTATGCCAATCAGTGGTTGGTTTATGTATGTATATATGCATTTATGTATGTGTGTGTGTATGTATATATTAGGATTTGAGTACAGTAAAAGGACAAAACGAGGACAAGTTTCAGCAAAGATGTTTGGTGCTTAAATGGCTATATATGTGTGTGTATGTGTGTGTGTATATGTATATATATACATACATATATATATATATATATATATATATATATATATATATATATATATATATATATATATATATATATATATATATTTAGGCGCAGGAGTGACTGTGTGGTAAGTAGCTTGCTTACCAACCACATGGTTGTGGGTTCAGTCCCACTGCGTGGCACCTTGGGCAAGTGTCTTCTACTATAGCCTCGGGCCGACCAAAGCCTTGTGAGTGGATTTGGTAGACGGAAACTGAAAGAAACCCGTCGTATATATGTATATATATATGTGTGTTTGTGTGTCTGTGTTTGTCCCCCCAACATCGCTTGACAACCGATGCTAGTGTGTTTACGTCCCCGTAACTTAGCGGTTCGGCGAAAAGTAACCGATAGAATAAGTACTAGGCTTCCAAAGAATAAGTCCTGGGGTCGATTTGCTCGACTAAAGGTGGTGGTCCAGCATGGCCACAGTCAAATGACTGAAACAAGTAAAAGAGTAGATGCGTAAATATATATATATGCCATATATATATATGCCATATATATATATATATATATATATATATATATATATATATATATATATGTATGTGTGTATGTATATATGTATATGTATGTATGTCACTTTCTCTCTCTGTGTATATATATATATAGTTATATATTTATATATATATATATATATATAGACACATACACACACAGACACACACACACACACGCACGCACGCACACACACACACACACACATATTCAAAATAAGATACATATTCAGTAACTAGACACACGAATACTATGAAGCACATATTAATCAATCTACTGGTGGTATTTATTAACTGGGAGCAAACTGGAAATTAGCTGAACCCATGATAAAAAAAATATACCATATAGATAAATGGCAACAATAAATTATACTCATATATATGAAAAAAAAACAAACATATTTTGTAATACCTTACGTTAGATATGTCTGTATGTATGTATTTATGTACGCATGTATGGATTTATTTATGTATGTATGCATTTATGTACTCCCCCCCACACGCGCGCGCAGACACACACATATGCTAACACACGTATATATATATTATAATGCTATTTCTTTTTACCATTCTATTGCATACACGTTACTATATGTTAGCTTGGAAAGAAACTTCTGTCGCATTTCAAAATAGGAAAGAAACGGGCTTCTTCGTCCTTAATTGATATAGTTAATCAAGATAACATTTCTTTTCATTATTGACAACATAATGCTATCAGTTTCTGGCTTTAAAGTTCTTCAAGATTTGAAGCAAAGAAGCAATATCATTTTTAACCCCTCCATAAATTTATATACCGCTTCCTTATAAATAAGGCTGCTATGATTTGAAAAGATGATAGTAAGATGGTGCTAGGTCGGGAGAATAAAGAAAATAAGGAAAAATTGCAATATCTAGTGCGATAATCTATTCCTGAGTAATTTGGGCAATATTTGGTTCTGCTCTTTGCTATTGATCAATGGTGGAGCTTTTTCAGCATATTTTGTGCAATGCTTGCAATTGGCGACAGTACTTTCTGCTCTCGCCATAGACGACACCCTTTATAGACCATCAAACACAGAGCATGACTTTTGTGAGGGCGTAGTCCTGTTTTGAAGATGGATTCTAATTTTCTTTTGGTGCTAACTATTGACATTTTTGTTGGACAAGGCTGTAGAAAATCCATTTATCGTTACTTGTGATGTTTCTACTTCGAATAATTTGGTAGTAAGTTTATACTTTTATGAGAAGCTGAGAAGCAGTCGACGTAAACTGACAAAGTTTACGTAGATACTTTTCCTCGTTCATGAAGGTGTTTTATGATTGATAAGTGATTTGAATAGAACTGTTTTGCTAATTATCCTGCTGTTTGCTTCCGATTTTTATAACTACGGTTTTCAGAATCTCGATATTGATAGAACTTGATTGTACTGAGCGAAAGTAATCTGTGAGAGTAAAAAAAAATTCAGAAGAAACTAACCAAGACATCTTCATTTCCATAGACAGAATAAATATCTCTTGCCGTTTCCATTGCTGATGAGCTCTTATGAATTCATACAGTATCAGCGTACGGTATGGGCCTGATCTACGCTACTTCAAAAGAGTAAAATCGATACAAATTGAACTACGATGGTATAAATTAATCTTCAAAGAAAGAAAACTACTTGAGAATGTAAATATTGTCTTCTATCTATCTATCTATCTATCTATCTATCTATCTATCTATCTATCTATCTATCTATCTATCTATCTGTGGCTATGGCAAAATAATGTATCTGGTGGACGCGTCTGAAAGGTTTAGAGACAGACACTTTCCTCTCTGGTCAATCTCTCATCAACTTTTTCAAGTATCACTTGAAAAGGAAAGTGAGAGTAGAGAGGCAAGTTTTGTCTAGTGAATGTTTCAAAAAAAGATGAGTGAATATAGCAAGGATGGCACGCATGAATGAGGAAGCTACCTTGAACATGATCCTATGAACCCGGAAAATTTAAAACAGAGAGTTACTTACTTGCAAATAAATGTGCTAACATGTGACATTATTGACCGAGGTTACCATGGCCTTTTCCGTAGGCTTTTCTTTCCACGGATAAACCTTATCTGTTTCCTCCTTTACATTTTACATCATGATATTTCTGTGATACACGATCCCTATTGATCGTGTTTTTTAATCCCTTTTGATCGAAAACCTACCCCGCCTTTTTTTTTCTACCCAAAAAGAAAAGCTCTTCATTGTAATTTGTCCCCTGTGTGTTCAGCCCTGTGTGGCTAATAAAGAAACATATCTATCTATCTATCTATCTATCTATCTATCTATCTATATTTAAATATATATATATATACCAATATCATTTCGGAGTATAACATTAGCAGCTGTCCTGGTTTGCATGTACGCATGTTTGACGTGTTGTGTGTATGTGTGTGTGTGTATGTATATTTGTGTGTTTGTGTGTGCCAGTATGCCTGTGTATGTATATTTAGATTCAAAGTACTTCGAGTAGACCAAAGAATAAAGGTCCTTCTCTAATGCGGTATAGTTATCCCGATGAAGACCTGTAAGAAGACGCGAAATTGTTTTTCTGCTTACTTAAAAAGACAAGATGTTTTTACACCATGTCAATCCCCACAGCTAAGGTCTTCAATGAATAACCGTAAAGTTATCTATAATGTACATATATATTCATTTACAAGATATATTACACGATATATTCATTTATTCCTTTATTATTAGTTCGGCCTACGCCATAAGTCACTATTATATGACTTTGGACACAAGTGTCTTTCCCAATTACGCATGAATCTTCCTGACTGAAGTTTTTGCATTTTATATTGGAATACGAATTGCGGAGCTTTTTTTTTTTTTTTTTTTATCTCAGAATATAAAGGTAATAAAGTCGAGTCGAAATACTTTTAGAAAAAGAAGCTTAAGTAACTGCGCTAAATTTAACGTTCGTCAGCCGTACTTTTATCGCCGTCATCGCCGCCAAAACCACTACCACCACCACCACCACCACCAATACCACCGGCATCTGCACCACAATCACAACCACCGCTACTATACTAATACTAGAAAAATATAACGGATGTGGTTTTTGTTGCTATTTTTGTTGTTGCTGTTCATGATGGTGGTGGTAATAATGATGATGATGATGATGATGATGATGACGATGATGCTGATGTCCTACTCTCATACACATAACACGTGTGAAAATGCAGGGACTACTTGTTACTATTTCAATATCTCGAACAACAATGAGGGAGGCTGAAGGGAGTCGGCTGGAGGTGGCAGTTTTAACTGATAATAATGGCGGTGGAGTTGGGAGATGGAGATTTGGATAATAAATATACTGGAGGGGTGGGGGTGGGGTGATGATTACTGTTGTTGATGGAACTGCTTAAATGTGTTGCTGTGCTAGTGGTGTTGGTGGTAGTGTTTTTGTTGTTGTGGTGGCGGTATTGGTGGTGGTGGTGGTGGCGGCGGCAGCGGTGATGACTCCGGGAACGATTATGACGATGATGATAATGATGACAACGACGACGATGACGATATTGGTGGTGGCGGCGATGGTGTGGAGATGATGATGCTAAAGATCCAGTAGTAGTAGTGGTGAGGTTGGTTGTAATGGTGAACTACTGGGGGGGGGGGGTTGAACTCAGAATTTGGTGGCAGAGGATGGTAGTGGGGGTGGTGGTTGTTGCTTTTGTTATAATTAAAGTCAGTCTTGTCATTCCAGCCGCGGTCGACTTTTCCTTTAGGGTACCAAATGCTCCCATCCCTTAATTAAAATTAGTAACGTATAGTTTAATCGTTTTTTCTAACAGGTCAGTCAACCACACAGAGGTTCCAAAACTGATGGTAAATTTGCCGTTGTTGTTATTGCTGTTGGTGATGCTGATGGTGGTGGTGGTGGTGGTGATGACGACGATGATGATGATGATGATGCGGAGGAGGGGGTTTCTGACGTATAAAGGTGTGTCTCAATGATACAGTGAATGGAATTGGAAGGGAAGGTACGCGTCCGGTTTATTTAAGTCTTCGGGTGTAACATATACATCGCTAACGATATGTGTGTGTGTGTGTGTGTGTGTGTGTGTGTGTGTCTGTGTGTGTCTGTGTGCGCGCGTGTGTGTGTGCGCGTGTGTGTGCGTGTGTGTGCGCCCCAGCATGGCCACAGTCAAATGACTGAAACAAGTAAAAGAATGAAATAATATGTGTGTGAATATGCATATTTCTCTATCTATCTGTCCGTCCGTCCGTCCGTCCGTCCGTCCGTCCGTCCGTCCGTCCGTCCGCCCGTCTGTCTGTCTGTCTGTCTGACTGTCTGTCTGTCTGTCTGTCTGTCTGTCTATCTCTCTCTCTCTCTCTATATATATATATATGTGTGCATCTGTCATACCGGCCATGACGAAGGGAAATAGCCCTGAAACTCGAGTCGCCTTTATATATTTATATTTATATATTTGATCCTTTATATTAAACACTCAATATTTCATCTACATTCAATACTTTATTTCATGGTGCCATCCATTTTTATTTTATTTTATTTTATATTATATATTGTATATATATTATATATTGTATATTCCATATTCTATACCCCACATTGGTTCTGCAGGAATATAAATAAAACATAAAAAACAGACAGTGTTGGAACTCTTTTAAAAAAATTTATATATATATATATATATATATATATATATATATATATATATATATATATATATATATATATATATATATATATATATATATATATATCACTCTCTCTCTCTCTCTCTCTCTCTCTCTCTCTCTCTCTCTTTCTCTGTGCGTGCGTTTGTGTGTACATATTGTACACGCATATATATATATGTATATATATATATATATATATATATATACGCACACTTTTATGCTAGAGATACCCGCATGCGTATATATATACATATATATATATATATATATATATATATATATATATATATATATATATATATATATATATATATATATATGTATATATATATAGACACGCAATCATATATTTCACACGGTGTACCACATACATTCACGCATTCACAAATACATACTCATACACGCACACACATACACATCACACACACATACACGAGCGCACACACATACACATACACACCGACAGACACATAGATACTCCTATGGATACCTACATCACCGTAAATTTATACATAGACACATTATTATTCATGAGCACACACACACACACTCACACTGGCCCACTCAAGCCCACCCTGGCTCACTCAAACCCAGGCACATACACGTACACTAACATAGATACATGCACGTGGCTGTCATATGCACTCCACCTGTCACTCACGTGCTCACGCTCGCTTACGTTAACCCGCCCACTTCGATGATTTTTATTTTGCCTGTATCTAACATGGTCTCATGGATATGTGGGCACAGGACGTCATGAAATGCGTACAATAAAAAAATACGAAGTACGAGTACATGCAATATAAACTATTTTTTCGAACAACGAAAGGCACAAATGGAAAACAAGACAAACAACATAAAGAACGACCCTTCACCAGTTGTTGGCTGTTTTCTCGCATTTCGAGCATTTAACAACAATATACGCTTCCGATAAAACAGTTGCTCTCCCACTATTCTATACCCTTACTCTGTCACTCTCTCTCCCTCACTCCTCCTCCCCTGTTCACATGGCTCCCACGTGCCCATTGGCCATCTTTCTTTCTTCTCCTAACTTGTGTTTCTTTCTCTCCGTTGTAGCTGGAACAAGGAAGACGTGTTCTTGTCTGTCTTCTGTCCAAGCTTGATTTACGCGTTCGCCACCACAGCCTCGTTTAGGCTGAGCAGCTCTTCCTGTTTGCTTTCGCTGTCCTGTTTGTGTTACCAATTTTGACCCTCCGCAAAAAAATATATATATGCTCATATATATATATATATATATATATATATATATATATATATATATATATATGTATAGATATAAGTATGTACATATACGTGTGTATATATGCATGCATGTATGCATGTATGTGTTGCTTACCAACCACATGGTTCCGGGTTCAGTCCCACTGCGTGGTACTTTGGGCAAGTGTCTT
>NC_142934.1:55326667-55329167 GCF_046866305.1 Octopus bimaculoides | reverse complement strand
GGAACGTAAAGAGCAAGAGCAAATAACGTAAATCATTTGCCAACGCTCAAACGATTCTGCCAATCCATCGTCCTTAACCGGATAATACCATTGAGAAAGGCGTGGAAGTCTCATATGCTATTTATCTTACTTTCAACATGGCTGACCAATCGTTATTGAGTCCTCAAATCACGAAAGGCCAAGTAATATTCCGCTGCTTAGTTGTAATCGTAAATATTGATATTTGGAAGCAATCTTGTGTTAAGAGGCTGGCTTATTCAGTATCCACCATGACTGAAATAAGCCTTGAAAACTCCATTGTACGATCCACTACATCATGCTACAGATAAATATCGTTTGTGGGAATCAGGTCAAAATTGTAAACGGCCAGGGGACTGTTCAGATACCGAGTATATTAACCTAACGCGTGCAGACTGTCATATTTCCTTTTGGGGTAGACCAAAGGCAGTGTATCTTTTTATGCATATGAAAGTCAGATTAAAATAAATGTAATTTAATAAGACAGTCAATTAAATAATATTTTATTGGACATACGAAAAAAATTTAATTACATTTATTGTGAAAATGTAATTAAAAATATTGAAGTAAGCAATAAAAATGTAAACTTATTCTTTAGAGATATTCTGGTGACAATTTAAGAACATCAATATAATTCATTCTAATTGAAAGTGATACAATGAAATAAAATAAAATATAATTTTATAATGAGGAATACGCATCTCTTATTGTGGTCAAGTGTGGAGGCGCAATGGCCCAGTAGTTAGAGCAGCGGACTCGCAGTCATAGGACCGCGGTTTCCATTCCCAGACAGGGCGTTGTGAGTGTTTATTGAGCGAAAACACCTGAAGATCCACGTGGCTGCAGCAGGGGATGGTGGTGAACCCTGCTGTACTCTTTCACCACAACTTTCTCTCACTCTTCCTATTTCTGTTGTGCCAGTAATTCAAAGGGCCAGCTTTGTCACACTCTGTGTCACGCTGAATCTCCCCGAGAACTAGGTTAAGGGTACACGTGTCTGTGGAGTGCTCAGCCACTTGCACGTTAATTTCACGAGCAGGCTGTTCCGTTGATCGGATCAACTGGAACCCTCGACGTCGTAAGCGACGGAGTGCCAACAACAATTGTGGTCAAGTGGTAAATCTTTAGATCGATGGACAAAATAAGCAACGATATTAGTACAGACCCTTAGCAGTTTGTGTTCAAATCCCACCGTGGTCAGTCTTGGCATTTATTCTTTCTGGTTTAGTAAATAAAATACTAATCCAGTGGTGATATAATTCTCTCTCCATCTAGCTACCACACCCAGCGCATACTTGGTTTTTTCACTTGATCATTGGTGAGGTGTGTGCGGCGATATGAGTCTTCTACTGATTTTGTGGACATCTAAATCCAGTACTGAGTTCTCTACTTTAATACCTCATCATTCTTTATATATACACATATATATTTGTCAACTAAATGCGGTGGTACTATAGAGGACGGTGTTACTGTTGTTTTTAGCCCCAGGAAGACATCTCCTCCGGCTGGCCAGCGACACAATCTGCCCGCCCGATTAGTATTTGCTAGGAAGGTCATCGCTCCCATCTCTAGCCTTACGTGATACACAGAGACCCGGGTTTCTGGGTGGTTACCCGTCTTCAGTGTGTGTTAATCACTGTCTAGGGATAAAGAACTCATTCTACTCGCAAGATATTATATCCTTTTTCAAGCGTCACACTGTCGCTGATCTCGTAACGAGAGAGATAAGTTATATTAAATCTCTGAGCGAGAGATAAACAGTAACAGTACGGAATCGTAAAATATATTTGTCAACACACGCACACACACACACACACACACACACACACACACACACACACACACACACATATATATATATATGCATGCATATATTGCATATATGCTGAAAAGTTCATGGCCTGAAGGGTGTCGCGAAGGGCCTGGTTGGAGGCCCAACCTTCAGAGTTCTTTTAAGAGGCTTAGAAAAACTGAAGGACCGCTGTGTGTGAATCTGAGAAGAGGAATATGTTGAATAAAATTATAATTAACTGATCCTTCTATAGTTTTTTTTACCGAAATCCAGGAACTTTTCAG
The DNA here is from genome assembly GCF_046866305.1 of Octopus bimaculoides. Lineage (NCBI taxonomy): Eukaryota > Metazoa > Mollusca > Cephalopoda > Octopoda > Octopodidae > Octopus > Octopus bimaculoides. The sequence continues at coordinate 55,327,073 of NC_142934.1, read as the reverse complement.
CACCGTAATGCGCCCGTAAATATATTTATGTGCGCGCGCGTGTTTGTGTGTGCTTGCATACATGGTGGTGGATCTTCGTCGTTCGACGGAGACTATTCAGTTGTTCGATCAAGTGAATTACCTGCTCCTGAATTAACGTGTAAGTGAACGAGCATTCCACAAATACGTGTACCCTTAATGTGATTCTCAGGCAGAATCAGCTTGATACACTGCATGTAGCAAGGCTCTTGAATTACAAAGTACAATACACCCTACGAGATTCTAAACCGTTTCCGTCGACCCATTTTCACTTACAAGGTATGAGTCGACTTGAGGCTATACAAAAGAACATCTGGTTAAGATGCCGAGAAGTGTGCACCAAACTTGCGACCTCTTGGTCGGAAAGCAAGCTTGTATGTATGTATGT
>NC_142934.1:55311667-55324167 GCF_046866305.1 Octopus bimaculoides | reverse complement strand
CAAAAAAGCAGTAGTAATGAAATTGAACTTGGAAAAATTAACAACCACACGGTTCCGGGTTCAGTCCCACTGCGTAGCATCTTGGGCAAGTGTCTTCTACTATAGCCTCGGGCCGACCAAAGCCTTGTGAGTGGATTTGGCAGACGGAAACTGAAAGAAGCCCGTCGTATATACGTATATATATATATATATATATATATATATATATATATGTATGTGTCTGTGTTTGTTCCCCCAACATCGCTTGACAACCGATGCTGGTGTGTTTACGCCCCCGTAACTTAGCGGTTCGGCAAAAGAGACCGATAGAATAAGTACTAGGCTTACCAAAGAATAAGTCTTGGGGTCGAGTTGCTCGACTAAAGGTGGTGCTCCAGCATGGCCACAGTCAAAAAACTGAAACAAGTAAAAGAGTAAAAGAGTAACTGCAACATCAAAGATGTGAGACACTGCTATCAGCAACAGCAACGATAAATAAGAACAGCAACGCAGGCTTCGGAAAGGAAGACGATAATGAAATATGACTTCAGTCAGAGCCATAGTGATTGTTTAATAGCATTCATATGCTCCATCTTCGTCAGGAGGAGATATTAAGTGTTGAACAAAGAACGCTAAGATGTGATGGATCTCCGTCGTTCGACAATGATGATTCACATGCTTGATTAACTGAATTAACTGATTTGCATGTTGAGTGAACTGAAATAATTCGGTTAATCGAATAACGTGTTAATGACCGAGCATTCCACGGACATGTATATCATTAACGTAATTCTTTGGCAGAACCAGCGTGACATAATATGCAAGGCAAGGTTGTTTCTACTTTTTGAATTACAGAGATACAACCTCAAACAAACCGGCAGACTTCTATCATTTAATCCCTCCATGAAATCGTCGATGATTTATCGATACCCTTATCATGTAAATTTCTGAAAGAAAATTAAGCAAGTATAATTAATAATACATTTCTTGATTTAAAAACAATAATTACTTTGTTCTTTTGCATCATTACCAATTTTTAATCGGAAATATATCAAAAGAAATTTTGTGAAGATATTTTGCAAAATTGATAAAGAACAATAAATATCCAGTCATATTGTATTGATGTCGGAATATTAAATATGAAATGTGTGTTTGGCGGATAGTAGTTATTGCATCGATATTTATTTGGAAATTAGTGAGTTTTGACCTTAAATTACCACTCTTTTTCGGATTCAATTTGCTGAACCTGGAAGAATTTGTTAATAATTCAGCGCCCTTTGAGCTCAAAATCGTTTCAGTTTATTGATGACTTGGCTTCCAGGGATCTATAGTTATCATTTTGCCGACTCCTGCTTCGCCCTCTTCAGAACATATATTCCGTACTCGCAGAGCAACATATAAACAAGGACACAAATGACGAAAACACACAGAGGGGAAGGCTGGATTTCTTCAAGCGACGAGAAGTCTTCTTAGAACGTTTTACTCTTTAGTGCTAGTGGATGACTGGAGCGAAAAATTTTGACAAACGTTCAGATTTTGTGGGGCTAGCTGATAGGAAGCTGTGTGCAAAAACTTCAAATTCCTGCTTAATCTGTGTTAACTATTTCGACTGCCTAAATTTACCGCGTTATGTCATCCAGTTCGTACCTAGATAGAGTGTTCGCTAGGCTAGCAGACGGAGATAATGAAGAACACCCAGAATTTCAATCGCTCATATGATCTGGTGTATACTGGTGTTGATAAGATAAGGACTCGATTATTGGAAACTGAACGCGTCTTTACTGGTGTGCGAAACTTATATAAAATAATTCGGAGTTTTAGTTAAGCGGCAGTTGACAGGGTCAACTGCCAAGTGCGCAACCGGTGTTGGGGCATTCAGAAAAGGGTGATTAAAGTAGAATCATTGAGTTTTATCAAAGAAATTACAGTTGAGAATGTAAGATTAAATCAGGAATTAGTGAGTAAATTCGAAGAGACATATCGCAAAGTTATTGCAATTGACTTGCAGGCAGTGACTATAGCATTCATGTATTTCTTGGACGCGGAACACGAAAGTTGCGAGTCAAGATGAACCCGGATACCAGTAGCATGACCTGGTACCAAATTCACAATTCGACTTTGACAGATTAGATCTTGATTCCAAGAAGTTGTGTGCGGTTTTTAGTGACACTTCGTTCACATATTAGGAGTGAGAGGTGGAACGGTAAAGGAGTAAACTCCAGTGCCTACTCTGAATGGCCCACCTTCACTCTTGGCGGAAGATACGAAATGTTGCGAAGAGATGAAAGCAACAACGGAAATGGGGAAGGTGATAAACGATTTCCCGAAGCACAAAAAGCGCAGGTCACCTGGTTTAGATGGTATTCTCCGTGAATTTTGCTCATATACGCCAGACTTGTTTGTCGATATTTTGGCCGGTGTCAACTGCAACCCATAACATAACAAGAGAATTCCCAGTTCCGTAAAGCGTGGTATGTTGAAGAAGGAGGCGCACTAGAAGGATATATCCTATAAGTTCTGGTTTATAATTCTGATGGGTTTACAGTTCAAGACTTTAACCACAGTACTAGCAAAGAGGCCGACACATGACGCCGAGAGTGTGATCGGAAAAGCTCAGATGTAAGCAATCTGGACCACGACAACATGCACCTCATAAAATATATCATAGAAAAGACAGGCAGTAAATCTACTACTACTACTACTACTACTACTACTACTACTACTACTACTACTACTACTACTACTACTACTACTACTACTACTACTACTACTACTACTACTAAGTTGGCGAGGTAGAAGAATCAACAGTACGCCGGACAAAATGCTCAGCGGCATTTCGTCAGTCTTTACGTTCTGAATTCAAATTCTTCTGAGGCCGACTTTGCCTTTCATCCTTTCTGGGTCGATGAAATATGAGTACCAGCTGAGCACTGGGTCGGTGTAATTTACTATATCTCTCCCACCAAATTTTAAGCTTTGTGCTTATAGTATTCGTAGTCATCGTCGTCAGCTGTCCTTCGTAATTCGACGTTGACTGTTTTGTTCAGAAGTCATCACCGGTAGGCTTACGTGTAGGCTGCAAGGTTAGCTCTTGACTCTGAGCAAAACGCCTTTGGACGGGGAGTAAGACAGTTGGCGTCGTCCCGTCAACAGATTGCCTCTCTGGACTCCCATGCCAAGTACCAAATGGTGTACAAGAATGCAACGAGCATGGTCGATAATGGGCTGGTCTCGCAGTAGCAGCTCACTTGCTAGTTGACATTCAGCCATTGTTTGATGGCCGCATTAACCTTTGATATAGGACACCACCGCCTTGTCCGTTATCCAACGTCTTGCTGCCGACGTCTTCATCGTATCCTTGGCCCGTGAGGCCAAGGGGTTGATGGCAATTGCCTTACGGGCTACCTCAATCTACAGACAAAAGGTACGACTTACTGTCCCTTTCACGGATTGCCACTGATGCGGTTGCTGTACCATATCTTTAGGAGAAATGACTGTAGTAAAAAGGATTATTATTACTTTTCTAGTTGTGAACATTATTGTATTATACGAAAGCGCAAAACAGAACATCCCCAGCAGATATAAATATCAAACTAAGTAATGCAATATGATGGAAAGAGAATTAAAAAGAAAAAGAAAAAAACAACAACATGTAGGTTAGCTTTCTTAGACAAGAAATAAGAAGAAAGAGAAAACTAGAATGGAGAAGAAGAGAAGTAGAAGGGAGAAGTAGAGAAAACGAAATGTGTAGCAGAGATAGGTAAATTGAGGTAAATATAGAGAAAAGAAAAGGGTAGAATTATGTAAACGTAAATACATACATACATACATACTTGTGTATATATGAAAAGGGAGAGAGAGAATAAGAAGAACGAATGAAAGAGAGGCAGGAGAAAGTTAGGGCGCAGAACAATATAGAAGAAATGTAATAAAAGTAACAAGAACATCACTTTTAGATATTCATATCAGCGATATGAAAATTCCATCATATCTATTACTGCGCTAGTGTGATAATAGGAATATATATATATATATATATATATATATATATATATATATATATATATATATATATATGTGTGTATGTATGTATATATGTATGTATGTATGTATGTATGTATGTATGTATGTATGTGTGTGTGTGTGTGTGTGTGTGTGTCTAAGCATATATATATATATATATATATATATATATATATATATATATATATATATATATTCACATAAAAGCATCTTTATCCTTCTCTCTCCCTTTCCCCTCCTTCTCTCTATCTCTATCTCTTTCTTCTCTATATGAAAGCGAATGATGATCGTTATGACGACGATGATAACGGTGATGATGGCGATGATGATGATGATGATGATGATGATGATGATGATGATGATGATGATGATGATGATGATGACCAGGTCTGCGCTAATGATGGAGTACGATATAAATCATCTAAGTTAATAACTGTCATTTCGCATAGTTTACAAATACTATTGAACCTACTTCTCCCACACGGATAAAAGGTGAACTCAGCCAATGACCTTTTAATAAGTTTGTAGGTAAGTGATGGAAATAAAAAGAATGTTTTCTTGATAAGTTGAAAGAAGAAACGGAGGTAGCTGAGAAAAATGACATGGTAATATTGTGTATCCCTGTTGTGGCTAATGAGACCCAACTAGGTGGGAACCACGATCCCTCTATTGTAAACTGTTGCTGATGCTTTTGTTTTGCCCCAAATCAACATTGTTCGAGAAGACCCATGTTCGAAGGTATTTCGGCTGAGATCAGCCTTCTTTATCTTCATATTGGAATCGCAAGTAACTTGTTTCCATTGCCCGCAAGAAGTCACTTCAAGGTGTAAAACTAGTCTTAATAGAATGCCAGAAAGGTGGCTCTAAGTGGTAGCTCGACGTGTCAGAAATGACAGTCTAATCTCACTCGTATTATACCCTACCGTTTTATCATTGGAATGATACCTTCGAAAATATGTTCACGTAATATACGAAAGACAGAATGGTCATAGCTGGAATAACATTGATCAGAGGTCTTTTTGGCAAAGAAAACCGTGGCTAAACAACAACAGCAGAAGCAGTAGTAGCAACGGCAGCAAGAACTGCAGCAACGGTAACAACAACCACAACAACAACAACAACCACAACGACGACGACGACGACGACTTACACTATAAACGGCATCTTGATGATTCTCTTCGGAGTTACTGGAACAATCATTGTTTAGGAAAGCATTATAAATTTTCCCAGTATTTTCTATTCTTTTGAAAAGGACAAAGAGAATTTATTGATAAGATAATTAAAGACAAATACAATTCATTGCCTAATAGAATTTATAGGTTAAGATACTTATAACAAGTAGATACTTTAATGTGCTGAAGTCATATGAAATAACAAACTTGACAACGTTCACTGAATCTATTGTTGATAATTCGTGTTCCTCGCCTAATTTATCTGATATTAAATTGAACTTAATCGTCTAAAATGACTTGCTACATATCTCTGTAAAGTAATTTTAGTATATTTTCCGACTTAAGTATCAAAATATCTTCAAGAGTAGTGTTAAATGTTTGGAATACAGTTTGCTCAGAAACTTCGTTTTCGTTGTCTTTTTGTAACCGAGGATGGTTGCATCATTTTTATTTATTTCAATCATTAAACTGCAGTCGTGTTGGGTCACCGCCTTGAAGGATGTTAGTCGAAGGAATCGATCCCAGTGCTTACTTTTAAAGCCTAGTGATTTATTCTAACGGTCTCTTTTGCCGAATGGTTAAGTTACGGGGACGTAAACAAACCAACACCGGTATCAACCGATCGTAGGGAACAAACACAAACACGAAGACATACATATATATACATAATACACACACGCACAATACATTTATACATGCATACATACATACATGCATGCGTACATGTATGCTTACATACATACATGCATATATACATGCATGCATGCACGCATACGTACATACATGGACACACATATGTACGTATGTGCATATCTATCTATCTATCTATCTATCTATCTATCTATCTATCTATCTATAAGTCTATCTATCTATCTTTATCTACATCATTATATTCTAATCAACATGGATGTCTTGTTAGTTCACCGAATACTGTCTTATTTGACTGAATACTGTCTTATTTGACTGAATCTCTTAGTGCATAAAAGCATACATACAGAACATGTCACAAATAGCCAAGAGACTTATTAAAAATTAATTACTAGCGACAGAAGCAGTACTAATACCAAAAATGCACGTCAGCTACAATGTATATGTGTGTTTTTATACACGAAGCGCCTATATGAGAGGTTCTTTCAAGACTAAAACTATAGCTTTCGATGTTCTAACAAAACATCCACGTTAAGTTGGATTTAAAAGTTGCCTTTTGCTACTAATTCCGTTTCCATCGTTAATAATGAGCATATACATCTATATAAATGTCGGGCTTCTTTCAGTTTCCGATCACCCCTGGTTGTTCATATAATTTAGACTTGTGTTATTTTATATGCATTTACTAGCACCAATGTACTTCAGGTACAGTATATCTATACACAATGCAGAGTACTGCATGTTCTTGTCATTAATGAGTTTAAGCTAAATATTAGCATAAACTCAGTGCATATGATTCGGTGATGGATTCTATGTCAAGGCTTTTTCTCTCTTTATCTGTGTTGTTTCCAACGTACCAAGGCTCCGCATCATCTGCTATGCTCAGTCCTTCCTTCCGCGAACAAAGGCTATTCACATGCGCACACGAGTTATTACATACAGACGATTGTAAGAATACAATCCCAGTCAAAGTTTAAGACTACATGTTGTCGCTCCATAACCTTTAACCTGTGACCAAACAATAAATCACAGTGGTAGTTAGTGTCCGGATCTGATGTCAAGACTAATATTATCCGACTTTCATTCCTGTTGTTTTTTTTTTTTGCTTCCTTCTTTGATTCTTGAGAAAGAGTCATACTCAGCATTATATGAACATGCACAAGTGTCACTCTTAGGTTTGAAAGACATGCCTCTACAAAATACATCTAATTACACAACGTTTCTGTAGTTTAGAACGATCACTTGGAATAATCCCATTCAACGTGTTTGCTGCCATACCGTTTGATTTCACGAAACTTGTCGTCTCAATAGAAGCAATATTAAATCCGATACGAAACGTAACAGAGGAAAACAATCCAACAGAAAGCGAAAAATCATTCGAATTCCGATTTTTGTAGTCGCCTTTATTTATTATCTTTTATTTGTTTCAGCCATTGGGCCGCAGGTATGCTGGAGAAACTGCCTTGATGGGCTCGGCCAAAGAAATCGACCCTAGTACATATTTTTAAGGTTTGGTATTTATTCTAACGTTGTTCTTTTGCCCAATTGCTGTATATTTTTGATACTCTCACTGCTTTACAACCAGTGGACCTGTGTTAGTTTGTTTATGTCCTCATAACTTAGTGGTTCGGAAATAAGAAACCGATAGAAGTAGCAGACTTAGAAATAACGAACTGGGGTCGATTTATTCGATTAAACTCTTCAAGGTGGTGCCCCAGCATGACCTTAGTCCAATCACTAGAACAAGTGAAAATGAAAAAAAAAAAAAAGTAAAAACAAACAAATAGATGAAGATTAGGTTTGCTCAGCCAGGACAAACAAAGGAATAATAAACAACAGCATTAAAGTAAAGTCCCACAAGTATTTATTGTCTAAATGTTCTGTCTTCAGTTACATTTTCGTTGTTGATTATCAGTAACATTCTATGTTGCTTATGAATGGCAGTTGAAAACAGTTCTGGCAGGGATACAACAATGTTGAAAGGGTTATTATATCAGCCTTCATTGATAAAAAATACATGTAAACTACTTTAAATCTATAGAATTTCTTTTTTTTTTATTTTGCTTTAAGCTAAATACAACGTATTTTCGTAATAGTGAAAGAGAAAAGAGTGTGGAGTAATAGTCGAGAATGTTCTTTATGCATAATATGAAAATATGGTTTTGAGATTTTGAAATCTTCGTTTCATAAATCATCGAAATTTAAAAGAAAAATAGCGATGATAAAATTGAAAGAAAAAGAGAAAAAAAAAACGAAAAAAACAAAACAAAACAAAACAAAGACTGTGGCAAGATGCCCAAAACTTCAGACTGTTAAGATATTTTTGTGCCGAAAGTGGCCAGTTGTTGGTAATTTGAAATTCGTATTAGTCTTTAAAACTTTACCCCATTGCGCCTAAGATTTATGTGCACACACATACGCACACATAATTGCATGTATGTATGTATGTATGTATGTATACCTGTGTATATGTATCTTTCTCTCCACACACACACACATATATATATATGTATATATATAGATATATATATATACATACATACATACATACATATATACATACATACATATGTATATATATATATATATATATATATATATATATATATATATATATATATATATATATATATATATATATATATATATATATAAATTCAATAATAGGACGAATTCTTTTACAAGAATTTATCAAGTAGCTAGCGTGAAAAAAACCTCATAAGGGAAAAAATCAATAATTTATTCCCGAAATATATATTTATATTTATATAAGGGCATTACTATACAATAACGCCTCACGCTATGAGGGACTCTAAGGTCAGACTACTATAAAAAGCACATTTTTACGGTGTTCGTTTGATATGTTGATTCACTGTTTATTTCTACTTTTCTTGACCATATTATACTGACGAGTAGAGGTTGCCCTATATATCTATATTTTATAGTGATGCCTCTAAGTTGGATGGTTAAACCGCAACCCTTCATACGGGACTATTTGTGACACACATGGAATAGATTCTTTGGAGTGAGGTGTTTTGAACTCACTAGCCGATAAATGTCTTAGTGTCTGCCTCACGTGGTCTTGATGTCGCATGGTCAAAATTCACGTGAGTTATTAGACACTTGCAAATTTATTCGAATATTGAGGCTGAAGAACGGAATAGGGTAACTTCATACCCATAACCGTGAAACGTCGTACCCAATTAACTAAAAGCAGAAATCATGATCTATAATTTAGTCTGTTTTTAAGGGGTTGGCTTTGAGAGTTGCATTTCCTCGCATTCGGTAAAAATGTGCTTTTTATGGTAGTCTGACCTTAGAGTCCCTCATAGCATGAGGCGTTATTGTATAGTAATGCCCTTATATATATATATATATATATATATATATATATATATAAAATATAGATATATAGGGCAGGGAATCGTCAATTAGTAATAAAATTAATAATTAAAAATTTTGCCGATTAGCTCAGTATGAAAAAACCTTTATCGGTAAAACCATTTATAATCATAAATATACAGGGAGAAAAAATTTGTAGTTTGGAATCAGTAGTTCTTTGACTGCTATTTCTGAATTCTCAGTATGTTGGAGAAGCAGCTCCTGCTAATCCCTGTATATTTATGATTATAAATGGTTTTACCGATAAAGGTTTTTTCATACTGAGCTACTCGGCAAAATTGTTAATTATTAATTTTATTACTAATTGACGATTCCCTGCCCTATATATCTATATTTTATAGTGATGCCTCTAAGTTGGATGGTTAAACCGCAACCCTTCATACGGGACTATTTGTGACACACATGGAATAGATTCTTTGGAGTGAGGTGTTTTGAACTCACTAGCCGATAAATGTCTTAGTGTCTGCCTCACGTGGTCTTGATGTCGCATGGTCAAAATTCACGTGAGTTATTAGACACTTGCAAATTTATTCGAATATTGAGGCTGAAGAACGGAATAGGGTAACTTCATACCCTTAACCGTGAAACGTCGTACCCAATTAACTAAAGGCAGGTTTGTTTTTACTCTTCTCTTCTGTTTTTTGTTCTGTGTGTGCCATAAATATCGCCATCCGTTGGAGAAAAAATTTGTAGTTTGGAATCAGTAGTTCTTTGACTGCTATTTCTGAATTCTCAGTATGTTGGAGAAGCAGCTCCTGCTAATCCCTGTATATTTATGATTATATATATATATATATATATATATATGGGAGAATGTACGAAAAAAACAACAACAGACATTACGTGGTAGAAAGAAGAAGCACGAGTAAGACGGGAGTATCTGAGCAGAAGGGTCAGGAGTCCAACCAGCTCCACGGTGCAGAAGCCATTATATCAGCAGTGGAAAGAAAGGAGACATCTGTGGGTCAGAGGGCGGATCGTGGGTGAAAGTTACTTCTTACTAATCAGTCAAGTGAACTTTTTCCGGGTGCTGTCTCTGATGAGAACGTGAGCAGTAATAACATCACTCTAGATGTGAGAGTAATTGTACTGTTGTAGGTCTACCTTACTTTTGTAGAAATGGCTTTAAGATTGATCATCGATATAAAATTGATCACAAACAACAACATTGAGAACAACGATAATGTTTTCTAAGGCACAAGGTCGGGAAGAAGCACTTAGACGGGTCACACCTTATCGATTTTGGATAGATGAAAGGCAGACTCAACTAGCCAGCATTTGACATCAAATTGTAAAAGAACGTAACAAAATACTAAACGGAATATGTCTGGATATATATCGATATGTAATTTGCTCAAATGTTAAAAATAGTAACTAAATCCCCCTCAGGTTACTTCTTACCATTTTAATAGATAAAATAGTTGTGTGTGTGTGATATTGTACTTGTAAAGAACGAGACGGTAAAAACCGCTGCTCGATTAGGATTAACCTGGGGTTAAATGTAAGACATCTTATAAAGTTAAATTTTGTTCTTTGCAGTAAATGTCTCCAAAATGAGTGCAGATAAAGTAAAATCAAATATTTGTGTCTATTTTATTTTACGTCGCAGTAGTCATAAATATCATGTTGAATGTTGTACATAATGCACGAATTAATTTGATATACATTAAAATCCAGCGTGCGCACAGGAACAACCCACTCATCCACCTACCCACGTACAGACACACACTCGCATGCATACACACATACCACACACACATACCACATACACACTCACACACACACAAACACACTCACACCCTCATCGCTTTTTCTTTCATTGTTATCTGTAACGGGAAACCTTAACTCCATAAGCTACTGATTTAGGATGATAAACACCACCGAGAGGACAAATATTAACATGGTATTTAGCTATGGACGGATATAACTTTACTTTATCAAACAGCACTAATCTTGAAAGTTATTTAATATTGATATTACTGAATACCTTGATAATACAAAAGCAAAAACAAAATAAAATTGTAATTCCATAAAGGAAGAGAAGGAAGTTGTATAATGTTGCTCATTATCATTATTAAAAGTCAGTAACTTCAAAGATATTTTACATTACATATAGAAAAAGATTAATATAAATATATTAAAAAAAATAACAAAATTTTATATGGTTTAAACCTTTCTGTAGTTTAGATCTGTTTATACTCTATATATACATCTGCATTTAATTTATGTGTGCATCTGTATTTAATCTATATGGAGATCTGAAGGTAGTGCTAGTTGTAGATAGAAACTCTCACTTTGTTGAATAATTATCCAGTCCAAATTTACTAAGTCTCAAAAGTAAGCATTTTCCCACGAACACTATGAATTTCACAGAACATTTAACAAAACGTGCTTAAGCATTTTACAGTTGCATAAAAAAGTAAATCGATCGCTACTTCCAATACATACAAGAAAAATCGTCCAGGTAGATTACGCAGAACTCTTCTCTTCTCTGTGTAATTCTAAGAAACTTGCCTGCTGCGGTATGTATTTGTTCATTGTGTTAAAATCACATTTGCAGACAGCAGTGAAGCAAAAAGTTACGTAAGGTTAGCTGGAAGTCCCTTTAGCACAAAATTTTCAGAAGAAATGTATACATTTAGGCGCCTAGGAAGGTGTTATACCGCTTTGCAACTGATATTCATTTGGAGTTTAAAGGGTGAAAATAACCTTTTACTGAGGATTTCAGATATATCCACCCAGTTTCACTACACTTAACTGCAGAAAGCAGTTTTATATACTATCTACCTTTTGCTGAGGAATGTCTTGCTTGAACTATTTTCTGTCGAGACATGTCAAGTTTGTTGATACAACATAATTTGCAGAAAATAACGATTCTATTATTTTTTGGTAGATATTTTACATCATTACTGGAAAAACTACGAATTTTAATTTCGCAGTTTAAGAGTTACAAAAAATTGGTCTGTCGATTTTATAAAAATCGTTTTAGCAACTATGGACCTAATCTTCCGAAGAAGAATGACATTCTTTAAAAGATTATTGCTAGTTTGACCAGAATAGTCGGAATAAATGAATGCTTTACCGGCACTTTTTCACAAATTTCCATCTGAAATTATTGTTTCCTACATAGACTTATCTTATTTGAATGGTGATGCATAAATTAATATTTGAAAGAAAACATTCTTTAATCAATTACCAAGAAAATTTCATTAACTTTATCCACTTCTCTTGCTTGCGTGTATTTTTCGCATATCATACAGAAAACATAAAACACAT
>NC_142934.1:55294167-55306667 GCF_046866305.1 Octopus bimaculoides | reverse complement strand
GCACAAGGAGGCGACAAAATACAAAACAGAAGCAAACTACACTGACACACTGACTTCAGATGACAACATAGCAGAATAGAGAGACAATAAAAACAACAACATGGAAACTAAATTACGAAAGATACTGGAGAAGAAATGGAGAGAAAAATTACTTCATCGCCAATACCCTGCAGGGCTTGACAGAGAGGAAGTGAGCCTAAGTAAAAGCCAAGAATGGCTCAAAAGCTCTGGACTAAAAGCCGTAACCGATGGAATGATTATCGCTGAACAAGACCGATGCCTCACTACAAACAATCATAAAAACAAAATCATGAAAACAGGCTTCAGCACTTGAGTCTAGAATGAGTGTGAAGATACATTTTTTTGCACTCGCATCTTGACTATTTTCTCAAGAATTGTGGGGGCTACAGTGAGGAACAAGGAGAGCGGTTCCATCAAGACATTTGTTCCATGGAAACTCGATACTAGGGCAAATGGAATGTCACCATGATGGCGGATTACTACTGGTCATTGAAATGTGGTAGTCCCGATGCACAACACTAGCGGAAATCAAAAGGTTCTTCCTTCCTTTGAATCAATATGTAGGCTAACCATTAGGAGCATATTTTTTATATTCATTTGGTTTTATGATGATAATTCTGATTCATTTCATAATGAACGTGGTTCATTTCATGTTGATTTGGAAAGCACATGCTCTTAAAATTAACAGAATGTGCTTTTCCTTAATTACTTGCTTTTAATAAAGTAACAATCTATTAAAAATTCATATTTTTTATTATTATTAATTTGTATTTTATTCAACATCCTTATGTTACAGAGCAAAATGGTTTAGATATTTAAAATCAGCAACTCAAGAATATGTAACATCACATCCATGAATAGAAATATATATAAAAAAATCCAAAATGCAGACCAGAAAGAGAAACGAAAATAAAACTTTGGAAACACGCTAAGGCGGAGGTAATAATAATAATAATAATAATAATAATAATAATAATAATAATAATAATAATAATAATAATAATTCAAGCAAAAGGTATGTGCTAAAGCTGCCCGCATAGCAAAGTATGAAAAGCGTGTTAGATTCTTCCGAAATAATAACATGTTCAAAAATAACCCCAAAAATTTCGACAGGAAGATAGGGAAAACACCAGTAACAATAAAGTCTGTCCCATCAAAAGAAGAAGTGCAAGAATTTTGGAATAAAATCTGGGCAGAAGATAAAACACACAATGAAAAGGCCCCTTGGATTGATAGAATATCTACAGACCTAGACTCCTTAGAGGAGCAAAAGTGGGAGGGGGTCAAGGTAGAAGATATAAGATCTGCTCTCAGGAGGTCAAGCAAATGGAAGTCTCCAGGAAAGGATAAAATTCCTAACTTTTGGTTGAATGCCTTCCCAGAAAGCCATGAACTGCTAACAAAACTTTACAACGATGTTTTGCAAAATCCTAGTTTGATGCCCTCTTGGCTAGTTAATGGTTTAACACTCCTGCTTCCAAAAAATGAGGAAACAAACGAACCAAAAAATTATCGCCCCATAACCTGCTTAACAACAATGTATAAGACACTAACATCTGTCCTAACCGAGTACACCTATAGTTTTTTAATAGAAAGTAGCATATTCCCTAATGAGCAAAAGGGATGTAAACGTGGATCTTATGGTTGTAAAGATCAGCTACTCATCAATAAGATGATCTTAGAAGATTGTCACAAGCGACACAAAAACTTGTCAATAGCCTGGATAGACTATAAAAAGGCCTTTGATAGCCTACCACATAGCTGGATTAGGAAATGTCTGGAAATGTATAAAACAGCTCCTACTCTGCGAAACTTTTTATCTGTAAGTATGAGATCATGGAGAACCACACTGATGTTGAACAATGACAATGAATCTCTAAATGCTGGAGATGTAAGAATTTCATGTGGCATTTTCCAGGGTGACTCACTATCACCACTCCTCTTCTGTCTAGCCCTAATACCGCTCTCAAAATTGCTCAATGATGCACAGTATGGTTATAAAATATTTGATAAAAATATAAATCATCTCATTTACATGGATGATTTAAAGCTCTTTGCAAAAAATGACCAACAACTCAAAGGCCTACTAGCGATTGTTAAACAATTCAGTGATGACATCAGGATGCAATTTGGCCTTGATAAATGTGCAAAAGCTAGTTTTATCAAAGGAAAAATGACAAATACATCTAATGTGAACCTTGACCAGCAAAATGTCATAAAAGAGTTAGAACCAGCGGAGAGCTACAAATACCTAGGGGTAATTGAAGGGGACAATATCAAGCACTCAGTGATTAGGGAAAGGATCAGAAGAGAATGTTATCGCAGGGTGAGAGCAATACTGAAGACAGAGCTGAACGCGAGAAACAAGATCGAAGCGATCAATGTTCTAGCCATACCAGTCGTGACTTACAGTTTCAACATCGTTAACTGGTCAATTAATGAAATATGTAATGTTGACAGAAAAAATACGAAAACTGTTGACAATGCATAGAATGCACCACCCTAAGGCAGATATAGAACGTCTTTATCTGCCAAGAAAAGAAGGAGGCCGAGGACTTTTACAGCTGGCATTATCAATGAAGGTAGCCACAATTGGCCTAGACACCTATCTGAAAAACTCTGAGGACTGGATGCTAAAACTTGTCTTAAAATATGAAAGCAAGAAAGCATCTTACTCAGTAACAAAACAGGCAAAGGAATATCTAAGTGAATTCCAATTGCAACAAATTCAAGAATTAGACGAACTAGAAACACCTGCAGAAAAAGCTAAGCGCTTGAAAACCCGTGCTAAAATTGCTGCCTTAGCTATTATGACTGAAAAATGGCATGGAAAACCTCTCAATGGCAAATACCCAAAGAGAGCGAATAATGCAGATATTGACAAAGCCCTTACCCACCAATGGTTAATGGCCTCTGGCTTGAAATCAGAAACAGAGGGGTTTATCATAGCAGCCCAAGATCAATGCCTACCTACAAAGAACTACCAGGCCAACATATTAAAGAACGGCAGCTCCCCATTATGTCGTATATGCCAACAACAAAATGAGACCATCGATCATGTTGTCTCCATGTGCAGTCTGCTTGCGCCTACAGAGTATCTCAACAGGCATGATAGAGATGCACAATATATTCATTGGGTAATATACAAAAACCTGGACTTGGCCCCATGATAAAAACTGGTGGGAACACAAACCACCCCCAGTACTTGAAAATGGTCACATCGCACTCCTCTGAAACTTCACCATTCAAACTGACAGAAAGATAGACGCAAATAGGCCAGACATCATACTGAAAGACTTCAGACAAAAATCATGCTTCCTCATTGATATGACTGTCCCAATCGATATAAACGTATCTGTCAAGACCTACCAAAAACTGAGCAAATATAAAGATCTTGAAATAGAAATTAGCAAAATGTGGAATCTGAAGACGAAAACAATACCTATTGTCATAGGTGCCCTGGGAATGACAGCGAAACGGGCTGATTACTACCTAGATCAGATTCCAGGAAACCCCAAAATGGCTGAAGTTCAAAAGATAGTGCTCATGGGAACTGCCCATATCCTACGTAAAATACTGTCTATGTGATCTCAAATTTTAAAGCAAACACATAATTTTCTTATGGTTTCTTAAACATTCACTTGAACAAAACTGTACAAATCCAAATATATGGTACCCTAGGCATAACACCTACATGAACTTCTAACTTGTTGTCTCTTGAGGTCTCTGGGTGAGACTTGGATCCAACTTGTACAAATGCAAAACAAAAGTCAAACATAAAATAATAATAATAATAATGATGATGATGATAATAATAATAATAATAATAATAATAATAATAATAATAATAATAATAATAATAATAATAATAATATTAATAATAATAATAATGATCATTATTTCACATTTTGGCACAAGGCCAGTAGTTTCGGGGTAGGGGTTAAGTCGATTACATCGACTCCAGTACTCAACTGGTACATACTTAATCAATTCCTCAAAGGATGAGGCAAAATTGACCTCGGCAGAATTTGAACTCAGAACGTAAAAACCTGTACATTGCAGCGATCCAGTCTCTGAAAACGGGATCGAAACTAACTGCCTTGCGGACAGTCTCCAAGTATAGATGGTCAACTCTATCAAAAGCTTTCGATTGATCCAAAGGGATCAGCACCCCACCCATGCTAGATTCTTTACCAGCTCTCTCTATGATGTGTCGCGTGAGGTGGATAGATTTGTTGAGGATAGCGCAAGTCTGCGCATCTCCCACCTGTCTGGCCATGACAAGCGCCAACCTCTTTGCTAACACCCTGGCCAAAATTTTGTAATCTGCATTTAGCAGAGTTACCGGCCTAACGTTATCAACACTGTTCCCCTTTGTTCGGATCCTTTCTCAGTAGCATCACCACACCTTGGCTCACTGATCCGAGTATTCTCCCATTCTGCTGCTAGTTGCGGTAGACGTCTCCCAAAAGCTCACCAAACAAGTCAGGGATATGTATATAAAGCTCGAAGGACAGACCATGTAATCCCGAAGACCTTGTCCTCGTGCAACTAGTCAATGCTCCACGTATATCTTCTGCAGTCGTCGACATTGCGCAGAACTCCACGTCCCTGGCCGAAAGCTGCGGCATACCATCAAGGTAGGAAGTGAAATTCATCTTCGCCTCTGGGCTACCGCACGCCCCGTACAGTTTAGCAAAATGCCGCTGAAATTCCGCACAAATCAGCTTCGACTCGTGTAGCACTCGCCCGTCCCGACTCCTCAAAGACCGAATTGTATTTTTATTATCACGTTGCGCCTCGGTCACCCGGGCCCATCGAACGGCTTTCGTTCCCTCCTGCTTTAAAGCACGACCTCTAGCTCTGACAGTGTAACCTTCATAATTGGTGTTGAAGAACCAAGCTCGCTGCTAACATGTCGGTCGCTATGCCTCTACTGAATGCCTCTTCTAATGTCCTAACTAGGTCTCGCTCTACTCTAGTCTTTTCTATTGCTAGTTCGCTGCTAAATTTTACAGCTTCTACTCTAATCGCCCGTTTTGCCCCCCCCCCCCCCTCCATCGCTTGTTTACGACTGCACCAGTCAAATTTCGATGGACTAACTTGCTAAGCTATTCTCTGAAAGCTTGACGCGCTGAGAAGGACGCGTTCAACTTCCAGTATCCGTGTCCCTGCAGAATAAATAATAATAATAATATAGGGTTAAGTATCTTCTACAATATTTAGCATATACCATCTTATAATTCGTAGAAAGAGATCCTAAGGGGCCCTGTGAGACCTTCGACAAGAGGTTGCTGCCTGCTTTCAAAGAACTAACCGGAGAAAGTAAGATCGGGAGCTCTGAGAAGTAAGACAACAACAACAGCAACAAAAAATAAAATATATACCTACAGGAAAAAAAAAAAAAAAGAAAAAACCTCATAGTAATTCTATTGCTATCGGCAACGATATCCAGTTAATGTTAGACTTTTATTAGAAGATTTTTGAGAGTGGTTTACAACAAACATCAGTGTTTTCGAAGAAGACAAACACATTTTCTCACTACTTACCAACATTTTAGAGTTGCCTGCCAAATTTCTACGTAAAGATTTGTAATTAGCATTTCATTCAAGAATTTCTTTATATTCAGGTATTGTATTTTGTAAGTCAGTAGATAATAAAACAAAACAAAACAAAAAAATAGATAAAGGAAGAAAGTAAAGCTATCTGTTAATTCTGGTGTTATTGAATCTTGTTTTTCATACACTCTCCAATACAAATACAATGCACAGTACAACATTTATTGAACGAACACAGACATATATAACAATCTCTCTCTCTCTCTCTCTCTCTCTCTCTCTCTCTCTCTCTCTCTCTCTCTATATATATATATATATATATATATATATATATATATATATATATATATATATATATATATATATATATATATATATATATATATATATATATATATATATATATATATATATGTATATAGTGCGTGTGTATATGTGTTGTATACATATATATATCTGCGTGTGCGCATTTATATGTATGTATATATGTATATATGTATATATATATATATATATATATATATATATATATATATAACATATATATATATATATATATATATATATATATATATATATATATATATATATAACATATATATATATATATATATATATATATATATATATATATATAACATATATATATATATATATATATATATATATATATATATATATATATATATATATATATATATATATAACATATATATATATATATATATATATATATATATATATATAACATATATATATATATATATATATATATATATATATATATATAACTTATATATATATATATGTATAACTTATATATGGTCAAGTATATATGTATATGCATAGTTATATATAAATATATATGCATGCATGCCTATCTACCTTCACACACACACACAGATATGTATATATATATGTGTACATATATGTACATGCATGTATGTATGTATGTTTGCATGTGTATTTATACATACATACATGCATACATACATACATACATACATACATACATACATATATCTATGTGTGTTCATTTGTTTGTTTTTGTGTCTGAGTGAGTGTGTGTATGTGTGTGTGAGTAAAAGTTCATATTGACAGGCAAAAGTGCGAAGGCGGCTGTTGGTTCTTTAAAACGTGTGCTTCGGATAAATTGGACTTGTCAGCCTGGTGAGGCAATGAATCTAAAAGAAGGCAACCTCCGATTCCAAATCCCTGCTCCATAGCAGCCAAAATCACCTATCAAAAGCACCTCAGAAGTAAACCCTGGTGAAAATTAGAGTCAAAGACTCCAAGTTAGTCCCACGTCATTTCCAACATTGTTCTAGCACCTTCTGCAAAAGCGCTGGCACTAAACTGTACAGGTTCTTATCTTTCCCTGGGACAATTCAAGCGGCACAGAGAGGAGATTGGCTGCAAAAGCAACTATGGTCTCCTAAGTTCACTGTGTCTAGGCCTGCACCTTGGAGCGGATGTTCCTGCTTTTCCCCACCCCGATGGTGCAACACAAGTAGCAGTAGTCTGCTGATTATAAACCTGAATTCAGTTGGCGTTATCAGCTGTCGACGGAGTGAGAGAACTAACTTGTCTCACTGGATAGCTGTCACTTTCCTTAAAATTGGGCTGACTCCAGTTAATTCGATGCTGTCCCGTCACAGTCCACCTGCCTTATTGGGTTAGTGGGTGTGTAGGATTTAGGGGTACAAGTAGCTTGAGCTGGGAACAATAAATACTGCACGAGGCACCACAAAACAAAAACCATCAATGAGATTAGAATCCTGGTATGTTACAGACCATGATCAATGAACAGTCTAGTAACATCTAGAGACCTATTGACAAATCATTGACATATAAAAGATAATTTGGAATCACAACGCTTCAAGAAACAAGTCTCACAGTATTGGCACTTCTGAGAGCGCGTGAAAGCTGGTAGAGGTTCAACATTACTAATTAGCGGGTCCTTTGTTGCTTTTCCCAAAGTACACTCTTTTGCATGCATTCAAGCAAGTTTTCCGTCTTGTTAAATTTCTGTCTTCAACCAACAATTTCACAGATTCCCTGTAAATGAGTTATAGGCATTTCTTTTCCTTCTCTGATTGAAGCATAAAAAAGGCCAGGAGGTGATTTAAAACCGGACTGCAAGTTTGTCAATCGATCTACCTACCTACCTACCTACCTACCTACCTACCTACCTACCAACCTACCTACCTACCTACCTACATACATACATACATACCCACCTACCTGTTAGTCTATCTATCTATCTATCTATCTATCTATCTATCTATCTATCTATCTATCTATCTATCTATCTATCTATCTATTAGGTTGTCAAGAAAGTTCTTGCGGAATTTAAAATTTTGGTTTTAAATGATGTATTTTCAAATTAATTTTCATTAAATTACTTTGGCTTTATATATAATTTTAAAGCCCGGTTTTCGTTCTATCTAATTGTGTTACTCTTTTTCTCTTTGAATAATTAAGCCATTTTTTCCGGAACGTTGAATTCAACATGGACAAAAAGAAAATTCGCACAATTTTCTTATTCTAGTTCAAGTTAGGCCGAAAAGCTGCTGAAACAGCTTGCGATATCAACGGTGCTTTTAGCCCACGAACCACTAATGAACGTACAGCACAATGGTGGTTCAAGAAATTTCATAGCGGTGACGAGAGTCTTGAAGATAATAAGCGTAGTGATCAGCCATCGGATGTTGACAACGATCAACTAAGAGCCTTAGTCAAAGCCAATCCACACACAACAGTTCGAAAGCTTGCTTCTAAATTAGACGTAACGTATACGACAATTTCCAATAACTTGAAAGAGATTGGAAAAACAAAGACACTTGAGATATAGGTGCCGCACGAATTGAATGACAACCGAAAAAAACAAAAAAAAAACAAAAAGAAAAAAAACGCCGGTTTGAAGTGTCGTCTTCCCTTTTTCTCGATCGGATTGTGACTTGCGATGAAAAGTGGATTCATTATGACAATCTATCTATCTATCTATCTGTCTATCTTTCTTCTTATGTATCTGGACATATGTGTGTGTATATATATATGTGTATATATGTATGTATGTATATATGTATATATATATATATATATATATATATATATATATATATATATATATATATATATATATATATATATATATATATATATATATACATACATA
The DNA here is from genome assembly GCF_046866305.1 of Octopus bimaculoides. NCBI lineage: Eukaryota > Metazoa > Mollusca > Cephalopoda > Octopoda > Octopodidae > Octopus > Octopus bimaculoides. The sequence goes on along the minus strand of NC_142934.1, from coordinate 55,297,910 downwards.
CATACATATATATATATATATATATATATATATATGTGTGTGTGTGTGTGTGTGTCTGTTTGTCTGTGTCTGTGTCTGTGTGTGTCTGTGTGTCTGCGTACGTATACATAGGGAGGGATTTATTTTAGTGATTCTACCGTTGACGAATATATTTCTGAAATCTCATATGATTTCTGATGGCAAGCAACTATTTATTCGTCTTATCTTAGTCGTATGTAGGACGACTGTTGACTGCGTCCAATATCTTTGAAGTTGTTTTATCAGAGCTGTGCGCTCCAGTCACTGGGGGATTCGGGTCTTGCAGCATACACTCTCATCCTTCCTAGGCCTGATACTACAGATACTATCGATTGCCTCTTTTTAATCATAAGCATCTAAATGGCTTTCTCAGAAGTCTCTACGCTGTTCTTGATAGCTCCTCTGCTTATTCTTGTAATGCCCTTGGTTCTTTAAGCTTTAATCGGGGAACGACTTGCGAATTCCCGACTGCCCGTCTCCACGGGCAAGCACCTGTTTTTCCACCCATTTTTGTGACATTCCACCACCAACTCTCAGTACCTAGCTTTCTTCATCTCTTGGAAATTCTCTATCCTTTCATTCTATGACACAGCTACCTTCAATAGGATGTGCTGCCTTGCTGTCTCAGAAACCAAGATGAGTTTCTTTTGAACAAGTTTTGGATAGTCAAAAATACATCAGATTATTTTCTGCATAATGCATTTATGTCGTCATGTTTATTTTGGTAGTGTGTTGGAATGCAAAATGGTATAGTCGATTGCTTAAGTGAGTGGATTTGCAGAATCATTAAAGGCATGGCGCAAAATTTATATTATCTGCGACATTTTAGGTTGTGAGTCAAATCTCACTGAGGTTAACATTGCTATTCATCGTTCTACGGCCTATAAGTAGGGCATAGATCATATCCAGTCACGTACTAGGTTCGACTGTGTCGCCTCCAAAATGTTAGAAATTAGTATTTACCCATCGTAGTTTGAGCAGATGAAATGAAACATCGACACCAGTCTGATTTGGATGCAAAACGCTGATAAATAAGCATTCCTGCAATTTGTTTGTTTGACCGAAAAATACTTAATATGTTTTAGGAAGCTAATCCTTTTATGGAATCTATCAACGGACAAGAGATTGGGTAAGTTTTCTGGAGAGAAGAACTGAACGTAGAAATGATATATCAATATCTCAGGGCTGCCACTGTTTATAAAAATGGCTCATTTAGGCTTTTTATTACAGCCGAGTATATTTAGCTTTATGGGCGTGGTATAGTTGAATGGTTAAGAAGTCTGCATCACATCCACAAAGTTCCAGGTCCGATTCTATTGGGTAAGATCTTGCACAAATGCCCTTTTGTATCGCCGCGGGTCAACCTATACCTTGCGAGTGGAATTGGGTAGATAGAAACTGCATGGAAGCCCCTCTTGTTGGCTTGTACTTGTAATTTAAGAGAGCTGTAGTTTTTTTTTAAATACATCATTCTGATTCTGCTTGAAAATGACGTTAAGGATACACGGTCTATGGCACACTCAGTCATATACATGCTAATTCAGGAGCAGATAATGCAGTTGAGCGAACAACTGAATCCTCGTCGTCGAGCGACGGAGATCCTCCACCACATTTAGTAATTGGTTTTATTAGCTCAAACACAATCTAATACCACTCACAGAGTTCAAACCACCACACCACCACTCTTGTCAGGGTCAATTTAGACGGACGATTTCTCCACAATGGAATCATGTTTCGTTCAAGAAATTCCCAAGAACATTTCGTCATAAAAGAGATGTAATTGTGTTCAAATGTAGATAGAATCCAGATCGAGATTTCAGCGTGTGTCTTATTTTACGACTGATTTAAAAAAAAAAAAGCCAATTACATAATTAAGTAGCTAATTTAGTATATGAGAACATCTGTATATACTCTATAGTTACATCTGCATTTAATTTATGTGTGCATCTGTATTTAATCCATATGGAGATCTGAAGATGAAGCTAATTGTCTACAACTAGCTTCATCTTTTGCTGAATAATTAGGTGTTGAATAATTTTTCATATGTATTTGTCGAATGAAAAAAAAACAAAAAACAAAACAAAAACAAAGCAAGACAAAGCAAAATAAACGTGATTACTAAAAGTCACATATAAAAAATTACTGGAAAAAAAGTTACAGAGAAAGTCACCGGAAAAGGCTGCAGGAAAACACGTTTTTTTAAAAAAAAAATTTTGTTTAATTGCTTTAATTACGATATTAAATAAATCGTGATATTTTTTCCACGCACATGTATTTCCAGTATATAAATTGTGTAAGGCCGCGAGCTGGCAGAATCGTTACAGCATCGGACTAAATGCTCAGTGGCGTTTCTTCCGGCTTTGCGCCCTGAGCTCCAATGCCTCCGAGGTCGCCTTTTCTTTCATCCTTTCGGGATCGATAATTAAAATACCAGTGGAATACTGAGGTCGATGAAATCGACTTCACCCTTCCTGAAAATCTACAGGCCCTATGTCAACATTTCAAACCGTTATATTGTATGAAGGTAGCGAGCTGGCAGAATCGTTATCACTCCGGACAAGATGCTTAAGGATACTTAATCCGGTTTTGCGTTGTAAGTTCAAATACCGCCGAGGTCGACTTTGCTTTTCCTCCTTTCGGGGTCGATAAAATAAAGTGCCATTCAAGGAGGCAGGGGTCGATGTAATCGAGTTTCTTTGCCTCATCTACTGTCAGGTAATAAATCATTTAAAATTGTAGTTTAATTACTTAAACTATTATAATAGTTTACATTTCAATAAATAATTATTTATGAAAAATGTAATGTAACATTTTTTGGCTTTCATACTTTCCATGACGTAATTTCCGTTCATTCTTTTGTCACAGATACTTAATAATTTATATGAATATTAGCTGGTCCCGTGCCGTCGAAAATGACGGCTAATTGTAGTATTTTATATATAAATAAGCTACAAAATAAGATAAATAATAATCACAGATATAAACATTTACATACTTCCCTTGTACACACATACACATACACGCATATCCTCACACAGAGTTGAACGCTGTTTGATTTTTTCTTTTCAGCGTTGAATGTTCACCATCCCACTTCCATTGCCCCTCCCCCTCCCCCGAAAAATTAACATGATTCCCTTTTACATACACACACATATATTCAGACAGAGTTGAAACGCTGTTTGATTTTTTTTTCCACCGTAGAACTTCCATCATCTCACTACCAAGTTTGCCATCACTTTTACCTTCCTTATTCAGCTATCACCCCTTCCTTTCTCATTCATATGTTGTGACGGACAAAAACACAAGAGTATTATTATAGCAGATACATATATAGAAAATATAGAAATCAAGCACATACAAGTGGTGCACACACACAAATACACACAAGCATGCAGAGAATGGTCAAAAGGGAGTTGTTTTAGAATTTGCTGCAAGACCTCGTCATAGTGGACCAGGGATCGAGCAGCTGTATGCTCAAATATGACAGTCATAAAATTCCTGTCTTTTTGTGTGCCAGGGACGACATTTTTCAGTGTATGTATGTATGTATGTATGCATGCATGCATGCATGTATGTATGTATGCATGCAAGTATGTATGTATGTATGTATGTATGTGTGTATGTATGTATGCATGCATGTGTGTGTGTGTGTGTGTGTGCGTGTGTGCGTGCGTGTGTGCGTGTGTGCGTGTGTGCGTGCGTAAGTGTGTGTTTGCTTGCGCGCT
>NC_142934.1:55269167-55289167 GCF_046866305.1 Octopus bimaculoides | reverse complement strand
TTTTTCTGTTCTATAACACAAAATAGATAAGTATACGAAGTTTGAAAGTCTTTCCGTAAAACATTAATGAAAAATGTGGCCCCCGTTTTAAAATAGATCCTGAAAGCTTGCTAATATATATGTCTACATATCTATATATATGTACACTTATCTATCTATCTATTTATCTATCTATCTATCTATCTATCGATCTATCTATCTATCTATCTCTTCTCACGGACGTGCTGTCACATCGGCTGCGAAGGTAAACGTTTATTTGACCTTTTACTGTCCACATTTTGTTGGAATTTTTTAATAATTTTGTTGCGAAGCACCTAGGCTTCATTTGTGTGTATTTTCAAGGGCAGGAATTGACCCCCAGGGGCAGTTTCGGCCCTAGCAAAATACAAAAATTTCCTTCTTGACATTTGAAAAATGTCGAGAAACATAATTTTGGAACGCTTGTCTTGTTCTTTTGACAAGCATTTCCCGAGGCTTCAGATGCCAGAAGAGAAAAAAGAACAGAATAGCACGTGCTCATGCAGTGACACGAACGCAGTTGCTATAAACGTCACAAAGACTGTGAGTACAGCTACTAACAGCCCTCTCACCACCACCACCACCACCACCACCACCAACACCAACAACAAAAACAAAACTGTAACCAAGGTTACAAAACCATGCGTGAAAACCGTCACAAATGTCTCTGACGTAAGCACCACTGCTGCTGACGCCATCATCACCACTACCAACGACAACAACAACAACAACAACAACAACAACAGCAACAACGACAACAACAACAACAACAGCAACAACAAGGAAGTAAAGTTATCGGCCGTCAGCAATGACACCATCACCTGTTCAACAAACTCTGCTGCCACTACCACCACCTTTGAACCAGGCAGTACATACACCAACATAAACAAAAATATCCAGAAGAACATGTCCGCCAGCACAACAAAAACAAATTTCGCAAATGCTCTAAAGGAAAAAAGAACAACAGTGACATTCACACAAAAACAAATAAAAGACACAAAATCCCTTCTTACGAAAGAAGGAGATGATGTCAGAATTAACATCCCAAAAGATATTATAGAAATGAAAAACAAAAAGTGCATCATTTATAAACTGGTAAACACAAAAACCAGACGTGTAGAAAATGTTAGCACAGATAAAATTGAAGTTTGTCTTAGAAAAATTTGGCCTTATCAGAATCATGTCACCTGGGGAAGGAAATTTGGAACGGTGCAAGTAAGGTTTCTGGATGAAAATTTAGCTAAACAATTTTCGACACTCTCTCTCCGCACAGATGACTTGGTAATGATACCGAGTTATCTAGGACAGAGAGTGACCAAAGTTATGATAAAAAATGTGCCATCGGAGGTGGACACCCAATGGCTGATATCGGCTGTGTGCCTGGAAATGGAGGAGGCAAATATTTTGGAGATTACGGTCGGAGAGGAAAAGAACTGGGGAGGGAAAAATCTGGAAATCCTTCTCCACATCACGGAGGAGGCTTCACAGAAAATTCCTCCAAACATTAGATTGGCAGAGGACCACAAGCTGTATGTGGTGGTAGAGGGCAGGCGACCTCGCTGTTACCTATGCAACAGCGAAGCACATCTGAAAAAGGACTGCCCTCTGGCCGCTAAACAAAAACAACAACAACAACAACAACAACAACAACAACAACAACAACAACAACAACAACAACAACAACAACAGAAGCAACTACCAAATACCCCCAACAGAAAAACCTTACTACCAACACCACCAGCAACGCAAAAAACAACAACAGAAATATCAGCAATAACCACAACAGAAAAGACAACAGAAACTGCAAAAACAGAAGAAAAAAAAAGAAAATTCCAAGACTGCCTCTCCCTCCCCCATATCACATACACCACACACAAATAACAATCAGCCAACATCAATAAAAACAGCAACACAAACATTCACAGAAACACACACAGACGCACAAAATTTGCCGTTACCTCTTTCTGACTCCTCAGATCTCCCATCATCCGATGAAGAGAGTGGGGAGGAGTGGAAAATAGCTACGAAAGGAAAGAGGAAGCGCAGTAAGAAGAAAACAAAACAAAATGCAAACACAAACAAAGCAGGGAGATTCACATCTCCCGAAAATACTACTAACACCAATAGTAATATAAAAAAAACAATGCTAACAGCAATAGACAGTACAAACACAGAGTTGATGAATTACATCAACTCTAAAACAAACATCACAAATAACGATATCAAAACCAACAACCACCCACGTACAACACCGCCAAAACACATTAAAATTATTCATGTAACACCAGCATTACACAACACAATAAAATCCCTCTACCCCAACTCGGTAGGGGGATTCCAGAAATATTTGTGCAAGAAATTGTACAATAGCCTCCTTGGTGAAAAATCCAAGGAGGAAACAAAACTTTCTAACGGCAAGTAACACTCTGTTCTTTTGTTTTGTGCTTTAAAGCACACGTATAAATAGAATCATGGTGAAGATTGGTTGTGTGAATGTGCGTGGCTTAGGGTCCCCTTGGAAACAAGGGTACCTCTTAAATGACATCAAGTCACACAATTTGGATATCATAGCCATTAGTGAGACCAGACTCCATGAACCGCGGGCCCTAAAGTCCATGTTTGGCGGACAGTTTAACATTTATTTTTCTCCCTGTCTGCCGAGGATGGGCGGTAGTGGCACGGCGGTTCTTTTTCGCAAGAGTCTGGATCTCCAAGTAAAGACGATATTTACGGACCCGGAGGGTAGACTGGTTGTCCTAGATGTGGACGGCAGCGATGGAGGCGCTTTTCGGTTGCTGGCAGTTTATGTGCCTCCTTTAACAGGTCGGTCAGACTTCTTTCGACGTCTAGAAGTATTCCTGGGAACGTCTCGTCCCTTACTTTTAGTGGGGGATTGGAATGCTACCTTGGACACGCATCTAGACTACGTGGGGAGTGACAAAAGTAGAAGGGGATGCAAAGGCCTCATAGACCTGCTCAGACGCTTCCAGTTGTCTGACAGGTACCGACTCGACCACCCAAATGTGCCAACGTGGACTTGGAGCAACCGCATTGGGTCGTCGAGATCGTATCTAGATAGGATAGTGTGTAGGACAAGAGATAGAGATAGTTTAGGATGTCCACAGTTCCACATAGTCAGCTACACGGATCACAAACTTGTGACGTGTACGCTAGACTTAGATAAGGCACATAGGCAGGGTCCCGGTTACTGGAAACTAAACGCGTCTTTCCCGTCGAGACAGGTTTTCAGAGACCGGATTAGCACGTTAGTAAAGAGGGCTTTGACGGGAGCCATCGTCAACAACAAATGGTGGTTTGCCCTCAAGAGAGCAGTGAGGGCGGAAGCAATAAGGTATAGCAGGGCACTAGCTGTAGAGAGGAACAGAGAAGAGGGGGAGCTAGTGATAAAGTTAGAAGAGGCATTGCGAAGTGGCATCGCATCCGACGTTTTAGCGGCGAGGTTGGCCCTCGACCAACACTTCAATGCTAAACACGAAGGGTGTGCTGTCAGGGCAAGGATGCGTGCTCTGAGGAATGAAGGTGTTGGAGCCGCACGAGAGGCCCGGGTGGCGGAGGCGCAGCGGGGTAACAGAGCCACCATCCGGTCTCTGGTAGACGAACAGGGGCGCGAATTGCTCGAGCCGAGCAAGATGTGCGAGGCGTTTCAGCGGCATTTTGCCCGACTGTTCGGGAGGAGTGGCGAGCGAGAAGGCAGGGTGGATTTTAGTGCCTACCTGCACAGCTTGCCACGACTCTCGGCAAGAGAGGCGGAGTGCTGCGAAGGGGTCATCACGGCGGAGGAGGTGAGGGACGCGATGGCGGGTTGCTCGACGGACAAATCTCCGGGTTTGGATGGTCTGCCCTACGAGCTTTACAACTGTATGCCAGACTTGTTTGGAGAAGTCTTGGCGGTCGTGTACTGCAACTGGCAGCAGAACGGGAGCATTCCCGGTTTTGTGAGCCGAGGAGCGGTAACGCTGCTGAAGAAAGATCCAAACAAGGGGGACGCCATAGATAACTTTAGGCCCATCACTCTGCTCAATGCAGACATGAAAATTTTGGCCAAGGTGTTAGCCAAGCGGTTGGCGCTTGTCATCGAGAAACTGGTCGGCATGGAGCAGACGTGCGCCGTGCCGGGCCGGAGCATCCATGACAACCTCCATCTGATGCGCTACATCATAGAGAGGGTAGTTAAGGAACCTGGCATGGGTGGGGCCCTGATCAATTTGGATCAATCGAAAGCTTTCGATAGGGTAGACCATCGATACTTGGAGGCCGTCCTCGAAGCGGCCGGCTTCGGTCCCGTTTTCCGCGGCTGGATGGCTGCCTTGTACACAGGCATCCGTTCGGTTGTTCGCGTCAATGGACGTCTATCGGGACCCTTCGACATTGCACGTTCGGTTCGTCAGGGATGCCCCCTGTCGCCGCTCCTGTACGTATTGACTCTCGAGCCACTACTGCGGAAGCTGGCGACGCTGAGGGGCATCCCGCGAGAACTGGGGTGCGGGACGAGCGTGTCGGCATACGCGGACGACGTCACCGTCATAGCGTCTAGCCACGAGCACATCGAGCTTGTCGGCGAGACGCTGAAAGACTACGAAGCGGTGACGGGAGCGAAAATCAACCGGGATAAGTCGGTGGGTTTGCTGCTCGGCACCTGGAGAAGCAAGCCCATACCGTCCGGCAGCGCCTCAGTAGTGGGACGCTGGACGGACGGTCCGGTCAAGTTGCTCGGAGTCTGGTTCGGTCCGGACCTGCAAACGGAGAAGAACTGGGACGAGATAACGAGTAGGGTGGCCACTCTCTGCCGGCAATGGTCCGAGAGGAAGCTGTCCCTAAAAGGTCGGGCGGAGGTGGCGAACGCGTACATCGCGTCCGTCATCGAATACCGCCTGACCGTCGTGCCTTGTCCCGATCGCGCCATCACCGAAATGGAGCGCATCCTCTTCCGCTTTTTGTGGAAAGGAAGCGTTCCGATGGTGAGGCGATCCGTTTGTTGCCAACACCCGCTGAAAGGAGGGCTGGGCATGCCGTGGTTGATGATGCGCAGACATGCGCTGAGACTGCGACATCTCCGGCTCTACGTAGACGACGGTGAGCAGGTGTGGTCGCCGTTTGTGCGACGCGCTTTCCCGCAGCTCGTCTCCATGACCGAGCTGCAGTCGTGGATCAAAAAGAGGCCGAGGAATGGCGAATGGCACCGTGAGTGTCGCGTTGCTCTGCAACAACTTTGCCGTCCCGGGTCGACCTTGAGCGGCTGCATCACAACGAAGTCATTCTATAGGGGATTAGTGGAGGGCAGGTACGACGACGATCTCGGGGCGAACCTGGGCGTCGACGAGGAATACCTGACCCGCCTGTTCAGGACGACTTTCGGGCCGGGACCTATGGACAACTTCCAGAGATCCCTGGCCTGGCAGTGTTACCGAGAGGCGCTACCCGTTCGGGATAAGCTCTATAGACACGGCTCGCGAAATGTGGGGCCGACCTGCCCGAGATGCGGTCAGAGCGATGAAACCGTTCTGCACGCACTCGTGCAGTGTCCAACCATTTCGGAGCTGTGGGCTTATGTCGAACGACTGCTGTCGCGTGTGGGACGAGTCGGTTTATCAACCGAGTCTATCGTCAATATCGTCACGCCTCCTTCCTTTAAACGGGAAGGAAGAGCTGTATTTATCGTACTTGTGGCTATGGCCAAAGAATGCATCTGGTGGACGCGTCTGAAAGGATTAGAGACAAATACTTTCCTCTCTGGTCAATCTCTCATCAACTTTTTCAAGTATCACTTGAAAAGGAAGGTGAGAGTAGAGAGGCAAGTGTTGTCTAGCAAATGTTTCGAAAAAAGATGGATACATGTAGCAAGAATGGCACGTATAAATGACGAAGCCACCTTGACCATGATTCTATAAAACGTTTTAAAATTTTGTAAACAGAGAAATTTTATTTAACAAACTGTGACGCTAAAGACCGAGGTTACCGTGGTCTTTTCGTAGGTTTTTCTTTCCACGGATAACCTCCCCATTTATTGGGAATTTTTTGTATTTTTCGTATTTTTTATAAATACCCCAAACGTTTTGCGATGTTTTTTTTTTTTTTTTTTTTTTCATCGTTGTCCCCACTTTTGTTTTTTTTTCTGCTTTGTTTTCGACCCCCTCGAAAAGAAAAACTCTACATTTGTATTTTGTCCCCTCTGTGTTGAGCCCTGTGTGGCTAATAAAGAAACCTATCTATCTATCTATCTATCTATCTACACATACGCGCATACACACAACACATAGAATATGTATGTATTTATGCGTATATGAATATATGTACGTATAAATGTATGTACGCATGAATGTGTGTATGTCTTACTCTGAATATCTGCGTGTGCAAGCGTTCGTGTGTGTGCGCGAGCGCAAGCGCACATAAGTGTGTATGTATGCGAGCGTTTGGGTTTACTAACTATATTGGAAACACACAACGTATCATATTTGATATCTTTATGAATATCTCAGATATCATATTGCTGCAGTTCGGAGGTTTTGCTTCAAACACTAACCATGCAACGCTTTCTATACACTAAAATAAAACTGTTGTTTGTGTTTAAACCTTCTTTTGAATCGTGTTCTGCTGAAGAATGCTCTGTCTAGCGTAAAATTTTAAATCATGGAAAGGTAGTCACACACGCACGCACGCACACACACGCACGCACACACACGCACGCACACAGAGAGGCACGCACACACACGCGCACGCTCACACGCACGCACACACAAATACACACACATCTACACATCTGTCTATCTATCGATCGATCGATCTATATATATATATATATATATATATATATATATATATATATATATATATATATATATATACATATATGTACATAAACATACATACATACATATATATATATATATATATATATGTATATATATATATATATATATATATATATATATATTACATATGTGTATATATATAATATATATACAATATATATATATATATATATATATATATATATATATATATATATATATATATATATATATACATACATACATACATACATATATATATATATATATATATATATATATATATATTACATATGTGTGTATATATAATATATATACAATATATATATATATATAAAACACACACACACACACACATGTATATATATATATATATATATATATATATATATATATATATATATATATATATTTAAATATACATATACACACGCATACGTAAAAACATGCATACTAAACATACACATGCGCATACGCATAGAAATATTTTCTTTATGCGTGAAAGTGTGTTTGTATGTATCTATATATGTATTTTTGTACGTACGTACACTTAGAAAGGGTCATTTTTTTTTGTTTTTGAAACAATTAATAAAAATGGGAAATAAGCGGAAACACAAGATGAAAGGATCCTATCAAAAGTAAAGAAAAAATAAACGGTAGAATTTTACAAACGTATCTTTTTACTATTTCCCCTACCTTCCCCTCCTCCAGCCCGTCCTTTCTTCCTATTTTTTTTAGAAAAACCTAACTCCATTTTCTTTTGGCATTTTTTTTTTGTGTTGGAGAAGCACTATAATGTCATGCAAATTTCTTTCTCTACAAAATAACTATTATTTACACTTGGGAAATAATAATCACACTTTGTTATATGATAACTATTTCTGACATAAGCAGTGTGTCATAAAATTTGGAAGGAAGTTAGAAATTGTAACACCAAAACACAAAGACGGTCAAAAGAAATATAATCACAAGAAAGGCCGGCGCTAAGAAGTACGGGGCCCAGTTAGAGAATTGTTGGTGGGTCCCTCTACTCTACAAAAGCTGAAGGTTGATGTTTTTAGTTTTCATGTAGTACGCCAGTCCCAGCCAAAAAGCGTTGAGGGCTTGAGGTTTCACCACTAGCCACAATACTATACTAAAAACTGAAAACTCAAATGAAAGTTTTAATGCTTTATTGCAAGTCAAGATAATGACAGACATATTGTGAATAGGCCTTGTGCTTGTTGAGATAACTGGACTGAGCTGATTATGGTGCCTGTATGTCGTTGCCAGGCACTCATTTCGCAGAAAATAGATATCGCAGTTAAATAAGCGGTTTTTCTAAAGTCAAGAGGTAAATTCGTTTGTTGTACGAAAAGATAAAAAGAAACTTGTATTTCGGGATGGTCAATTTTTCTTTTTTGCTAAATAAGCACACGCACTATATATTTTTTCTTTACTCGTTTATCACCGTTCTTAACTTTTGTCCATTGTCCGGAAATCTTTATAATAAGAATCGTGTGGATATTTTTACTTGACGCAGTCAAAGGTTTTAATTCATCATAGCATCCTTCGCTCGAGCGTGTTGGCGGGACCCTAAATTGGCGCGGGCCTAATTCGAACAAACAATTATTTCTCTAATTACTATTATATACCCTTTGTTATAACTTTTAACGTGGTAGTGTCTCTATTTGATCCCCACCTATTTTTGATTTTTGCTTTTATTTTCGTGAGTTGTAACTCGTCCTTTGATATTGTCCTCGATGCCTTGGGCCCTTGTGTTCATAGAAGAAATTATTATTATTATTATTATTATTATTATTATTATTATTATTATTATTATGCAGAATCGTTAGTACACCGGGCTGAATGCCCAGCGGCATTTCGTCCGCTTTTACGTTCTGAGTTCAAATTCCACTGAGATTGATTTTACCTTTCATCCTTTAGGAGTCGATAAGAATAAGTACCAGTTGAACACTGGAGTGGATATAATCGACTAGCTTCCTCCTCCAAAATTCCAGGAATTGAACGCATAGTACAAAAGATTCTTATTATTACTGAATACAGATAAGGCGGTGAGTTGGCAGAATCTTTAGCACGCCGGACAAAACGCTTAGCGGCATTTTGCCAGTCCTTGCGTTCTGAGTTCAAATTCCGCCTAGCTCGACTTTTTCTTTCATCCTTTTGGGGTCGATGAAATTAGTACCAGTTAAGCATTGAGGTCTATATAATCGACTACCTCCCTCTTTCAAAATTCCAGGTCTCCAACCTATAGTATTATTTATTACTGAAAAGAGTGAATAGTCAGAATCATTAGAACTTAGGAAAAATTACTTTGCATTATGCGTTTCACCTTTTTGCATTCCGAGTTCAAATGCCGCTGAGGTTGACTTTGCTTTACGTACCTTCGGCATCAATAAAATAATATTCCAGTCAAAGAGGTGGAGGTGTAATCGACTTACGCCGCCTTCTAAAAATTGCTGGCCTTATTCCAAAATTAGAAAGAATTATTATTATTATTACTATTACTCTCTATTAAGTACTGTGGCCAATTTAATTGGTTACCCCCATCCCCAACCAACCCAACTTCTAGTGTTGTGCCTATTATTGTATTTTTGATTATGTAACTTTTACTTGCTAACAAATTGTTTTAATCAATGCTGTTTGTTGGCCGCGTTCCAGAAAAGTCTTAACAATATGCTATTGCTGCTTACTGAATCGTCTTTTGTTTTCTTGTGTGGGCATGTATGTCCGTACGTCTGAGCATACACAGGCGAATGTGGTAGAGAAGCAAAGTAGTATGTGAATGCTTGCAGATTTATATAGAGAGTTTTGTTTTCGAAGAATGCGCGTTATTCCGCAAAGATAAAAAAGAAGACAATGAAAAAGAAAGGAAAACAGAAACCCCTTGCAGTACTTTAATTCAGGTGATATGCTGCATCTCATTTCACTTTTTTTTTACATAGTCTCGGGTGCAAGGCAGTAACAGAAGGCTCCATGTTTCATATCTTTACTGATTCTAATTTAGCTTTTAGTCGCATTTTCGTAAGGCTTATCTGGATGTCGATGGTTTCAAATTTTGGCACAAGGCTTGCAACTTCGGGGAACGAAGCAAATGGATTAGATCGACCCTAGTGTTCAACTAGTACAACATTTTATCAACTTTGAAAGGATGTAAGGCAAAGTCGGCCTAAGCGGAATGTGAACTTTGAGCGTAAACACGGACGAAATGCCGCTATGCATCTTGCCCGGCGTGCTGACGATTTTTCCAGTTCACTGCCTTTTAACTTGATATTAATATCGATTTCAGATTTTTGTACAGGGCCAGCAAGTTCAAGGGAGGGTTTAAGTCGATTACATCGACCCCAGTGCTCAACTGATGCTTTTCTTTCTTTTTTTTTTGTTATCGATTCTGAAAGGATGAAAGGTAAAATCGACCTCGGCGGAATGTGAACTCAGGACGTAAAGTCGGGCGGGATGCTGCTATGCGTATTTAACTATGCGTATTTAACTTGCTATTGATGCCAGCAACACATTGACATATCAACTATACCAATGCTTTGTGGCAATGCTGGAAGATTTCCGAAACTTTCTTAATATGTTTCTTTGCCTTTAATCCTTCTAATCCGACCAGGGACGACAAAACTCACATAGGTACAAGGCCTGAACATTTCTAGGGGAAGGCGTTAATCGTTAGCACCGCGCCCCACCCATGTAGTTTACTCTGATATATTTTTTTAACCCTGGAAGGTGAGGTGACCTAGGCTAGATTTTAACCCAGAACGTAAAGAGCCGAAAGAAATGCTGCAAACCATTTGCCAGGCGCTCTAATACTTCTACCAGCTCACCGACTGTGAGCATCTTTTATCGTTTAATTGTGTTAGTCATCAGACTGCGGCTATGCTGCAGCAACACATTGAAGGATTCTAGTCGAACGAATCGATCTCAGTACTTACTTTTTAAAGTCTGGTACTTATTCTGTCGGTCTGTTTTGCTGAATCGCTACACACAACAACACCGGTCATCAAGCGGTGGTGGAGGACACACAATCCCCCCACACACACACGCACGCACACAGAGACACACACACACACATGCACACGTATACAAGGGCTTCTTTCTGTTTCCGTCTACCAAATCCACTCAATGCTTTATTCGGTCCGAGTCCGTAGAAGACACTTGTCCATGTTGCCACGCAGTGAGACAGATGCCGGGATCATGTGGTTGGGAAGCAAACTTCATTCCGCACATCCACACAGCTACACCTGCGACTGTACAGCTAATGGAAAATAAAGAAAAATAATTAACACTATATAAAACGTAGCTTTAACTAGATTTGAACCTTCGCTCTCTTTTTTACATTGAAGACTGATACACACTATGGCAGAAAAATATATTCTTAGAAGACAATATGCAATATTAAACTTTAACTGGATCCGAACTTTCAGCCTCAGGTTTACTTTGAACAATGATTACCTCTACCACCATTCCACGTCAAAAGAAGAAGCGACCGAAAAGTAAAAAGACGTATTCTAATATTTTTTTCTGCTCTAGGCACAAAGCCCGAAATTTTGGGGGAGCGGGACAGTCGATTAGATCAACCAGTACGCAACTGGTACTTAATTCCTCAACTCCGAAAGGATGAAAGGCAAAGTCGACCTCGGCGGAATTTGAACTCGGAACGTAAAGACAGACGAAATACAGACGTATTCTACTATTAAGAAGACAGTAAGACGATGGGAAATGACATGGCCTAGGTTCGATATCGCT
Source organism: Octopus bimaculoides (assembly GCF_046866305.1). Taxonomy (NCBI): domain Eukaryota; kingdom Metazoa; phylum Mollusca; class Cephalopoda; order Octopoda; family Octopodidae; genus Octopus; species Octopus bimaculoides. Next base: position 55,277,591 of record NC_142934.1, on the reverse strand, counting down.
ACGTGGTACCCAGCGTCTCCTACTAGAGTCTTATGTTGACTAATACCCTGTGGGTGGAATTTATTACGTAGGATCTATACGGTACGCATACACTCATGTGTGCGTGTGTGTGTGTGTGTGTGTGTGTGTGTGTGTTTGTGCTTGTGTATGTGTGTTTGTGTGTGTGTGTGTGTGTGTGTGTTTCAGCCAGTCCCGTCTCCTGTTCTTTAGCTTCCATGGCATACAGCCACCTACTCAGGCCTACTCCTATTGTACTCTATTTTCGAATTGAGTACTTCACTGGACCGATACTTAAAACGGACACACATACACACATATATAAGTTCAGTCCCATTGCGTGGTACCATGGGTAAGTGTATTGTAGCCTCGGGTTAACCAAAGCCTTGTGAGTGAATTTGGTAGACGGAAATCCCGTAACTTAGCGGTTCGGCAAAAAAGACCGATAGAATAAGTATTAGGTTTACAAAGAATAAGTCCTGAGGTCGATTTGCTCAACTAAAAGCGGTGCTCCAGCATGGCCACAGTCACATGACTAAAACAAGTAAAAGAGTAAAAAGAGTAAAGAGTAATATGTATACATATATACATGCACACACACACACACACACACACACACACACACACACATATATACATATATGTGTGTGTGTGTGTGTGCAAGCGTGTGTGTGTGCATGCGCGTGTGCATGTGCGTGTGTGTGTGTGCTTGTGCCCCACACACCCCACCGCTTGACAACCAGTGTTGGTGTGTTTATGTGTCTGTAACTTAGCGGTTCGGCAAATGTTACCAATAGAATAAGTACTAGGCTTTAAAAAGAATAAGTCCTGGGGCCGATTTGCTCGCTTAAAACCTTGAAGGCGGTATCCCAACATGACCGCAGTCTAATGACTGAAACAAGATAAATGATAAAAGATATATTGGTACATGCACACAAAACTGAACACACACACACACATACACACACACACACATACACACACACACACACACACACACACACACACACACACACAGACGCACGTATTTGTACATGATACTCTTTCCATTTTACTTTCTCCTTTTTTTTTCTCTCTCGAACTGGAACTCCTAACAAACTCTATATTGTACACCTCTTGGTATTTCGTCTAACTTTTACAGTTACTTCTGAAACTAAACATCGACTTCATAATAATAAACCACAGTTATCGTCTGCTACTATCATTCTTACTTAGTAACTCCTCTTATTTTATTTTCTCTCCCTTCCCTTCTTTTCCATCCTTTACCGATTCCATCCATAGCTTGTGAATTACTTTCTGAGTCTATTAATACAATGCGGACTCCGTACTTTCTTTCAATATATAGTTCACCTTTATTTCTTTCTTCAACATTTGATTTTTTCTTTTTATCTTTTTCACCCCTTCTGCTTACTATACCGCAGTGCCTTTCTCTATTTCTACCTTTCTTCTCCTACCTACGTATTCCTCATTTCTCGACTATCTCACTCTGTTTCTTCCAAACACCCACCCACCCTTTACCTCTCCATTGGCTCGCAGAAGGAACCTCCTCATGTTACCGTCTGCCTATAAAAGGATTGCCGAGTTAGTCAGAGACAACACCTTCCCCCTCAAACGTCTTCAACCCTCCACCTCACAAATCTCACCACCAAACACAAACTTTACCCATCAGCGTTCTCCACAACTAGAAGAGGGAGAAGGAGAAATAGAAGTTAAAAAAAAGACGAGAGAAAGAAGAAGAAATAGAAGTTGAAGAAGAAGAAGAAGAAGTAAAAAAACAGAACGGGATAGCAGTATTTTTGTAAATAGGGGAATACAGGTTATTTTTCAAACTGAAAACTAAATTCTAAATTAAGTAATTGAAATAGATATTTCACTACTTTAAAATATCAAATAAAATTCTATTTAAAATTCTTTAAGCAAATTTATCTCGAGGCAAACGAAAATATCTTTAAAAAGTATTTTCTTACTGAAATAGTTTGGAATTCCTGGCCTTGTCAATAGTTGTTGGGTTGAAATATTTCTAAGGATAGTGTCTTTTCCACCCCTCTTATGAGAATAGTAACTTATAGATAAACTTTTTATGCTAGGTTTTTGATGGTCTCTGTACTGTTTTAATAATATCATCATTCCTACGGAGTGCCTCTTCTTTGAACATTCCAGTTGCTGATCTCTGGTCGCCATTTTTTGTTTCGATCTAAAGGTAAGGAAACCAAAGTGAAAAAACCCACCTAAAACTTGACTCTAACAGCACCCATATTACTATAAACTGTCAAAGCTTTCTAATATTTGTCTATATTGATTTGTATTACATTTTCAATAAGATTTTTTCCTTTTGATTATATATTTTACCTGTTGTGTGTGTGTGTATATATATATATATATATATATATATATATATATATATATATATACATATACATATATATATATTATATATATACATATAAATACTTATATATCATATACATATATATATATTATAGACATGTATATATACATACATATATACATATTTATGTATACATATATATATTATATACATGCATATATACATATTTATGTATATATATATATATATTATAACATGCATATATACATATTTATGTATATATATATATATTATATACATGCATATATACATATTTATGTATATATATATATATTATATACATGCATATATACATTTATGTATATATATATATATTATATACATGCATATATACATATTTATGTATATATATATATATTATATACATGCATATATACATATTTATATATATATATATACATATTTGTGTATACATATATATATTATAGACACACACATATATACATATATATATACATATATATATTATAGACACACACATATATATGTATATACCAGCGCGCACACACATTTTTTTAAATATTGATGATAATAGTGATTTTGATTTCTCTTTAAGAATAAATAGTGATGATAATAGTAATAGTAATATTAATACTAATGATGATGGCTTCTTTATTTTCATTATTACATATAATAATATTGCTTTTATCTCTCCATGGTCGATAATCGACTAACCTACCCTATCACACACTTTTCTAGCCTTGTGCCTATAGTAGAAAGAATAATAATAATGATAATTATTCAGGTGGCGAGCTGGCAGAATGATTGATAAGCGCGACGGGCAGAATACTTTGCGGCGTTTCTGACATTTTACTGTGTCAGTTCAAATCCCACCGCGGTCAACTTGGCCTGTTATCCTTTCAGGTCGATAAAATAAATACACCGAAATTTCAAACCTTGTGCCTATACTAGAAAGAATTATCATTATTAGATAAGTAATATGATGGAAATTGCAGAACGATGGTCTTAATATCTTAAATTATATAGCTTCGTCACGCATCGATTTAGTTTGAATTCCCACTTTTAATTACCAGAGGCTCACATTTAAAAAGAACAACAAAAAAGAGCTGTTGTTCAGTGCGGCCGATTCCTTCAAATACATTCTGGAACAGCCGTCTGCATTGTAATTATTTTAAGCAAGGAGGGAAGCTATAGGTGGTTGTTCGAACTATTAAGAAATTGAAGCTAAATCTCAATGAAATAACCCCAGGCTTATGCAATGCCTAAAAAACAGACAGTGCATAATGCAGTCACTTGGTTAAACAAAAAGGTGATGAAGTCATACCTGGAATGTCTTTGATCATCGAACTACTTGATCAGGGTTAATCTAATGCTAAATATCACTAGCAAGGTCACCACCACTATCACCAACATTTTGGGGCAGCAGAGTGGAATATAAAAAAAAAAGCCTCGAACTGCTTTCAATTCCCGGCGTCAGTCAACAATATCGTATCTTCGTTGCTAATACCCTTCTTACATCATCTGATATGTTCTATTCTATAATATCTATGACCTTGCGCTATTGTCAAAAAAAAAAAAAAAATCTTAGCAGTAAGAATAGAGAAACGATGTAATGAAGAACAATGATTTCTGATGTGCTAAATCTGCGAGCCGGTTTCGATTTCCCTCGTCACTAAATATTCTTGCGCATTAATTGCCCTTCAAGAAGGTCGCAGATTTATCACATTTTATTTCTCCTACCTACAGCAGTTTGTAACTAATCAATTTTTTCAATTTTTCAAATAAATCATTAAAATCATCATCATCGATGTAATTAATGAGTATAGGCAGAAACGTATATATATATATATATATATATATATATATATATATATACACACAAATTTAAAAAAACTGTTTTATAAACAAGTAAATATATAGCTAAATCATGGTTTTATTTCTAAATCGAGGAATTTATAAAATATGTATGTATGTATGTATGTATCTGTCTGTCTGTCTGTCTGTCTGTCTGTCTGTCTGTCTGTCTTTCTGTCTATCTATCTATCTATCTATCTATCTATCTGTCTATCTAATATACTTGTATATCATGAGTTGTTTGTGTCTGATAGACAGAAAAGATGCGAGAAAGAGAATAATTGAGTGTGTAAACTTCTGTTTAATAGTTTTTCATAAAGAACTGAATTTGGAAAGAAAAAGAAAAATGGTAAAATTCTACTATCGGATTTATCTTGGAACTTTACAAAATATTTTCAAAAATTTTTCTGAAGTTTCTTGCGAATTGCGTTTTTGTTTTAAACGACGAAACAACATTTCGAACAATCTGGAATATAAGACATCGTTACACGGAACTGTTTGTATATATAAATACGGACATACTTGCATACATACATATATAGGATTGTGGGAAAATAAGATAAGGATCGTATTTCTTATGTGTTTGTAAAACTCTGGGAAATGAAAAAGTACGATTCCTACTTGTGAGCGCACACACAGACATGTACACACATAAATATTATAAATAAACTATGTTTCACATTAGCATATACGAGCTGCCTCTCTCTCTCTCTCTCACTCTCTCTCTCTCTCTCTCCTTCTCTCTCACATGCACACAGGTACACTATTACAGATTGTTGTTATTTATGACACAAATTCTGTCGCACAGACACGCAGGTAAACATATACGCAAACATACATACAAACGCAAGTATGTGTGTGTATGCATGTGTGCATGAATGTATGGGTGTAAGTATTTATATGTGTGTGTGTGTGTGTGTGTGTGTGTGAGTGCGCGCGTGTATAATGCCAAAATTATTAAAAAAATACAATTTCTGGCAAGTTTTTCTTTGAATTTGAACAACTTAGTAGAAGATATGCCGCTTTATATACAGGCATATCGCTCTGTAAACACACACACACACACACACACACACACACACACACACACACACACACACACACACACACACACACACACACACACACACACAAACACACACAAAATAAGTTCAATATCCTTCGGAATTTTCAGACATTTTTCAATTTTTCTCTAAAAGTGAATATAGTAAATAAAATAAAGCTGAACACACACGTACTTGTACATGATAAACAAAATGGATAATGATAATAATAATAATAATAATAATAATAATCCTATCTACTAAAGGCAGAAGGCCTGAAAATTTGGGGGAGGGTTCTAGTCGATTACATCGACCCCAGTGCGTAACTGGTACTTATCTCATCGACCCCACCAAAAGGATGAAAGGCAAAGTCGATCTCGGCGGAATTTGAACTCAAGCACGTAAAGCTTGGCGAAATACCGCTAAGCATTTTGCTCGGCGTGCTAACGATTCTGCGAGCTCACTGCCTTCTTAATAATAATAATAATAATAATAATAATAATAGTAATAATAATCCTTTCTGCTGTAGCCACAAAGCCTGAAATTTTAGGGGAGGGGACCAGTCGATTCCTTACTTTATCGAACCCGAAAGGATGAAAGGTAAAGTCGACTTCGACGGAATTTGAACTCAGAATGTAAAGACGTACAAAGTACCGCTAAGCATTCTGCCCGGCATGCTAACGATTCTGCGAGCTCGCCGCTTTTGACATTATTATTACCTCCACCTTAGCGAAAGCGGAGGTGTTGTTTCAGTCGTGTTTGCTTGTTTGTCCGTGGACAAGATATCTCAAGAACCGCTGAATGGATTTGGATGAAACTTTCAGGGATGTTTGGCCTCCTAACTGGCACGAACTGATTATATTTTGGGATCGATCCGGTATCGGACAAGGATTCTTGATTATATTTCCGTTTTTTTAAACTTAATTTTTGAGAGGGGTCGGGTTCATTTTTAGTATTCTCGTTTGTGAGAGCAGTCGAGTTTATTTAAGATATTCTCATTTTAAAAATCATCTCTAGCTAATCGTTGAGAAGACGTTGGTGTTGCTTTGTCGGAAGTTTGCGCTCTCTGAGTGCACTTGTTTTTTATTATTATTATTATTATTATTATTATTATTATTATTATTATTATTATTATTAACGTAATATAAATAAAACGTGATGTTTTGGTCCGTGACTTTTGGCCGACTATGTACACATACATATGCACACTCTATGTGCATACAATAATAGATTGATGTATATACGCCATTACGCACATGTATTTATCTCTGTATATATGCATTAATCCCCTATTGTATAAGCCTGTAAACATATATACACCAATGCTCATCTCAATATGTCTCTGATAGATTTCACGTCAGTTTTCACAATGCCTGTTGCAAGTGTTCGTTCAACGGAACTATTTGTTCATTTTATTGTAGTTTAGTCGAGCATTCCATAGATACTTCTAGCCTTCCCTGGACGGCGTCTACACGCACACTCAGTCACAGAGTGTGTATCAAAGAAGGCCTTATTGAATTTCATGAGGTTTTAACCGACTCACAACTGTAGTGAAATATACTTAATCGAGGTGAACATAGTAAAATCAAACCTAAAACATTATCACGAATTTAACTTTTTAATCATTTGTCCATGACCATGCACTAAATGATGCACACGAATGCTAAAATTGCATACATTGATTATTATAGTCTTTTGGTAGTATGCAAAGACACATATGATCGACAAATAAAGTTCTGGAGTTGATTCTTCTTTTTCTTCAAACATTAAGCACAGATTTAGCTGATAAAATGTGACGTTGCAGTATTTCAGGAGTTATTTATTCATGTGGTGACATTTAGACAATAACTGTGATTTGATATTTAGACTGTTTGCAGATTTATAATTTTTTTCTGCTAGCATGAGGTTCTTTTCAACAATTTAACACGTCTCTGTATAACGTTTGTTTTTTTGAAATCAATAGCGTATTCTTTCAACCTCTAAAAGAAGAAGCATAATCAAAGTAGCGTTGTTTAAATTTGATTTCATAATATTTAGTTGTAACATATATATATTAACGTTTATTAAAATTTTATACATTTATGTATTTCTATATCTTTTACAGTTTATATATTATTTTGCATATTTTGCTATGTTCTTTTAACCTTAACCACACAAGGGAAATAACTTTTCTCCCAAAAGCAAAATTAATTTAGAGTTTATTTTAGAACCAGACTGCACTATTGTATTCTACAAATACCATAACATATATTTCATGATCGATATCTATTGGTCATGAAACATGATTATATGAATAATTATATCAATAATGCATTATTATAAACAGACTATATCGTACATATGTTTCATCCATTGTATTCAACACTGTAGCTTTTCATGTAAGCAAATAATATTTGTATACATCTGTGCCTTGTATTAAGTGCTACAAAATCATATAATAAACACATCATATGACTTATAGCATAGTGCATAGTAAAACAACGAGGTTCCCTATAGCATAAAAGCATTATACGTTACTGAATTCAAAGACAAGATCACATCTGTCTCTAGCTCCATCGTCCAACATTTTTCTATCATACTCTGTGCAGAACACTTATGATGTATTATCTTTAAGAGACTATATAAAATTAGTATTATCCAGGCTATAACCTCATAACGTGCATTTGAAAGCTCCTATACGGTTATCGGCTGCCATATACCATAATGTTTGTTGTTTGTCCCTTCTCGAACCATGCTTGGCTCATAAGGGTCGGTTTCCCGGTTTCATTGGTGTATAGGTTCTCCACCTGGACGGTGAGAGCAGGTGAGCTGCTAGAGACAAGAAGAGAGAGTGAGAGAAAGTTGTTGCGAAAGAGTCAGCAGAAGTTCGCTATTACCTTCTACTGGAGTCGTGTTTCGCTCTGTTCTGCTGGAGTCGTGTTTAGATTAGGTGTTTCGCTCATAAACACACACACCGCCCGGTCTGAGATTCGAAGCCGCGATCTCTCGACCGCAAGTCCGCTGCTCTAACCACTAGGCCATGGTGACTCCACTTATGCTATAATACAGCAGGGCTATTCCTTTTACTGGATATACATGCGGAACTCATAAACCAAGAAAATGGAATAAACAGGTTTTAATTACAAAACCCAACAACTGTTTCTGTGCAGTGGTAACAGCTGTGAGTTGCTATGTCTTTCA
>NC_142934.1:55236667-55264167 GCF_046866305.1 Octopus bimaculoides | reverse complement strand
AAATCTGAAAGATATTGTGTTATGTCAGTTAGGAGAGCAACGTCATTTAACTAGTCATCATCATTTAAATAAGGAACATTTTGTTGCTTATTTATCATGAATGATCCAATTTTCTTTCTTAGACTCCAAAATCTTTTCAAAGTAGCAGCTCTACTGAGCCAACGCACTGCAGAGAATTACACAATATCAGGATAATCCGAGTAAAGTTCTTCTAAGAAGGCCTTAAATTGCCGATGATTTAGTCCTCAAGAACGAATGTAATTTACACATTGAACAACATTTTTCATAACATCAGTAAAGCCGAGTATTTTTCTGCACAAGCTTTTTCTGGTGTATAATGCTGTGATTCACCACAACCTCTTGCGAACAGATGGTATTCAAATATTTCTTGGTTATACCTGCCAATAATTCTACCTGTCATTGAGGGTACCCCATCAGTTGTCAGGCCACATAGTTTAGGAGAGTCAACAGGCAGCCTGTTGTATACCCCTGTATTAAAGAATATATTTGTAGACCTATAAATATATTTATAGGCAACACTTTATGTATGGACAGAGGTACACACCTTGTCAGTATACACATTGTCTTCATGCACAGTAAAACGAAATCAGCCAAACTAGTTTCACTCCTGGTATAGGATTTCATCAAACAAGAGGTTTATATCTACCCGTACATATTGTTTTGGCTAAATCACGTCTGTGATTTATGAATCGAGCTAGCTTTCACGAATATGTTTTAAATGCATATTGGGCCATCTAATTTTATTAATGGGTTTTTATCTCTGTAGACATATACAGAAAGCATTCGCAAGCTGAAAAATATATAATATAGTACAGTATACATGAAATGGATAATAGGCCGCTAGCAAGTTAAGATGGCATCGCAGTTGTTGGCTATAAAAAGAAACAAAAAGCAAGCAAGAATCAAACAAAACGCAACATTGTCATCATTAATTTACACCGTTAATAAGACCAACCAATAAGTGGCCATGGTCGGGCCTCAACTAGGTAACTCGACCTGCTAGGAATAAAGCCAAATCACCTTCAACTCATTTGTTTATTTTTTCTGAGGCGGTGGGATGTGATTTAAGGATGAATTGGTTGTTACTGTTAGCAAATCGAGTGATATGTTTGTGCTATAATGTCACTACTGTTTGTACTACTGCTACTGTTGAATGTAAGCGAGATTTAGTAGAGTAACAGATGGGAGAAAGACAAAAGGCTTAATTAACTGGAGAAAGGCAAGCATGCGAAATCTCTTTTGGTCTTTCGTTTTCATTCAAGCAGACAAGAATGACTGACCTGCCAATATTATTCAAACTATGATTCAATAACTGCGAATATTATTTACATGAAATTATTGGCATCGAACTAACAACATTGCAACACACGCACGCACGCACGCACACACACACACACACACACACACACACACACACACACACACACACACACACACACACACACACACCCACACAACATTAATGATTCGCTTAGGCATAACGATACTAATAACATGGCGTTGGCTGGGTATAATTGAGCGTAATATGAAATTGAACAAATGACAAAGGGACAGGAAATTTCGCTTGAACTTCATTAACGTACAGCTGTTTCTGCTCTAAGGCGCAGTACACTCAAAGCTGAGTGCTTGGTCCATCACCTTATAGCTTCCTCGGAATGTATAACACAGTATAGCAGAAACAGCCATTAGCTAATGAGGTTGGTTGCATAATTTCCAGTCCTTTTGTCATTTATAGTATATATATATATATATATATATATATATATATATATATATATATATATATATGATTGACCGTTGACTGAACACTATTCAATTTTTTTTCTCCGTGTTTTTCTCCTTGTCTCCGTATTCTTTCTGTTGAAGAGCGTAGCTCGAAACGTCAAAGACTTTCCGTATTCCCGAGCGTCATACTAATATATACTTTTGTTATTTACACCACCTGTCCTCGTCTGTTGTTATTTTTTGTATATTCTCCCATATATATATATATATATATATATATATATATATATATATTTAATTATATATAAAGGGCATTAACTGTGTATTAATGCCTCACGCGTGAGGCATTAATACACAGTTAATGCCCTTTATATATAATTATATATATATATATATATTTAATTATATATAAAGGGCATTAACTGTGTATTAATGCCTCACGCGTGAGGCATTAATACACAGTTAATGCCCTTTATATATAATTAAATATCTCTATGAAGAAACGATGAATTTTTTTCATTACGAAATTTTTCGTTATTTTCTCATTATGAGGTTTTTTTCACGCTGACTACTTGATAAATTCTTATAAAGAATTTATCCTATATTATATTATATATATGTATATATATATATATATGTATATATAGTGTGAGTGTGTGTATATTTTCGAGCGAGATCGTTGCCAGTGCCTCTGGACTGGCTCTTGTGCAGGTGGCACATAAAATACACCAATTTGACGCGTGGCCATTGCCAGTACCACCTGACTGGCCTTCGTAGGATTTTCGAGCGAGATCGTTGCCAGTGCTCCTGGACTGGCTCTTGTGCGGGTGACACGTAAAAGCACCCACTACACTCTCTGAGTGATTGGCGTCAGAAACTCTGCCAAATCAAATTGGAGCCTGGTGTTGCCATCCGGTTTCACTAGTCCTCAGTCAAATCGTCCAACCCATGCTAGCATGGAAAGCGGACGTTAAACGATGATGATGATGATATATATATATATATAGTGTATATATATATATATATATATATATATATATATATATATAAAATGTATTCTTCGTGTGTGAAGAATAAACAGATGTTTGTGAGTGGAAAGTGTAAACATATGTAAACACATCCTGTTATTCTCTTCGCGAAGCGAACAGATTGTATTTTCCTTTGCTTACATTCTATAGTGTAGGCGTTAAAAAGCTGTCGTTTAGCTATATTAAATTTTTCTTTATTTACCTATGCATAATATTCTATCTATCTATCTATCTCTGTCTGTCTGCCTGTCTGTCTTATAAATGCATGCATATAACACATGAATATATATTTTTACATTAATACGTGCTTATACGCTATATGCATTTGCAAAGAAAGATAAAAATAGACAGATAGCGATTTTAATTAAAGAAGTGTTTAGCGCAATTTGTGGTAGATATTTTAAAGCTATTCACTAAAGTACTGTGTGTTAGTTTATTATGAAACATCGGCTCTAGTATGGGATTTGGGGAGACAAGAAGGACATTTGGACAATGTCTTTGATTTTTGTACACTATATATGGACCTTTGTGATTTGACGGGCAACATTTTTTTATGTAGTGTTTTTGGTACCGAAACACTTTCAAACTTCGTATACTTGTATATTTTGTGGTATAGAACAGATAATAAATTTTGTATTCGAAGTTATTTCACGGTAAAAATTGTCTTATTTCGATAATTTCAACTAATCACTGACGTCTATTCAGTTGAAAACAGTAAGTGCTGTAACGGTGTATATGGTATTAATCCCCGTTAGTTCTGACATTTCCGATTAACTAGACTGTTCGTAAACAAAGGGGAAAAAGCCATCAAAATACTTGAATATTGCCTGCACTTGTTATTGAGCTACCAGAATTATTAATGCACCTCCACCAAGTGCTTCATTTCCTAGAAATAGCAGCCAAATCTTCTTCAAATCAAACTCCAGTTTAGGGTTAGGGTTCGGGTTTTAGGGTTAGGGTTAGGGTTATGAGTGAGGTTATGGGGAAAATATACACACACAGATACGCACAGCGTAATTTATTATATAAACAATATATGCGTATAAATCACGATTAAACCGGATGAAATATGTCACAGGGAATAACTTTTATGACCGGCAGGCACTGACTGTATTCAGCTGAATAGACGTCAGTGATTGGTTGAAATTACAGAAATACGACAACTTTAACATGAAATAACTTGCGATGTACAATTTTTTGTTAAGAAGGCTAAGAGAAAAAGTTGTTTTGCATGACACATTCTACCAGTGTCCCAAGTTTGAAAGTGTTTCGTTAAGAAAACAAGTGTTGCCCGTCAAATCACAAAGATCCCTATATATTAATTTAGATTTAAAATTAAGATGGGAATATTTAAATTAATAGAGTTAGTGAATGTGTTTCAATTAAACATATAGAGGACTTCATGTTTAATGAGTTAAGTTAAGCTTGTTTTAAAATAATGCATACGTTTCCTTAGCGAGTAAAGTATTCAGGCAAGTCAGAGGCATTCCTATGGTGGATATTCGTTGTTATTTGTTAACCAACATATACTTCACCTCATCTGAAGTGAATTTTCTTATAGGTTTATAGCAAAGAAAATTAGACAGATCCTTAGCTGTTGTAGATAATTAGTTGGTATTTCCGTTCCAAATTATAGCTTCCTTGAATATTTATAATTTGAAATTTTCTCAGGCGTTTTGAAGCTAGTAGGATTGGTAAGGATGCTAATAATATTACTTATGTGAAGCGTTTCGGTTCAAATTTGTAAATGATAGAGTTTGTAAGGTGTACAATAAGACTAGCGAGTTTAATTTTCAAGCAGCAACACCTTAGGCTGATAATTGTACGCTTTTGATGTTTGCTGCACAAATAGTAAGATTTGGAAAAGTAACTAATCGGAAAGAACTACTGTTTACTAATAAACTTATTGGGTATAAAATTAGGCAAAATTTTAATGTTAAATGATTTAGCAGGCAATTCAATTGTAGCTTCGGTTAACACAATGACCTTTTAAATATATTCAGTGTTGTAGCAAATGTGAAATTGAGATGCAAACTTGAAGCTTTGAGTGATATTGTTACTGTTTAAACTTAAGAACGTTGACTTATTGGTTAGAATGTTTCATTAGCTTGTTTATATAGATTGATGTTTCTGGTGAAGAAGTATACATAAATTATACAAACACACCAAACCTTCACAAACAGGCAAAGGCAAATCAGGAAGAGAGTGTTAGTGGTGATGCCACAAATTTGAACAGAATTTTGAAGATCTGCCAAACTGTCTTTAAAGCCCAAGTGCTTGACCTTCAGAATTTAATGTTAAGAATTAAAATTTAGGAAAACGTCAGTTATAATAGTAGTAGGAATGAACACTTGATCGTAATCCAAATGTTAGTAAAGTACTCAATGAAGAATGTGAAACAATCCAGTTACAGTTCGGTGATATGGTGGATCACCGACATTCGACAATGAAGATTTAGTTGTTTGATCGACAAAATTACCTGTTCCTGAATTAACGTATAAATGGGTGAGCAGTCCATAGACACACGTTTCCTTAAAGTAATTCTCAAGTAGAATGAGCTTGACACATACACACACACACACACACACACACACACACACACACACACACACACACACAGATCAGGCAGTTGAATACAAAACTGAATTGCACGTTGTGTCCCCGAACAAGGGTTTTTATTTCATGTTGCTTCAGTCTATTTAATTGAAAGTGATTACCAGCCGCAGTTTTAAATGTGTCCCAAAATTTAAAAACATGCTTGTACGTACGCACAAATATGCATATGTACATAAGCAAACAAACTCAAATGTAGACCTCTGTTTTCTAACTCGATTATATATATATATACTTATGCATGTATATATATATATATACATATATATATATATATATATATATATATATATATATATATATATATATATATGTATGTATGTATATGCATATATGGGTACAGGACATCACCTATGGTTCAAACAACATGAAATACGTAAACAACAAATACACAAACGAGAAAAAATGGAGAACAAGACAAGTAAACACAGAGAAAGGACCCTTCATTAGCTGTCGGCTGTCTATCTACTACTCATTTCGAGCATTCAACGACAATGTGAGTCTTCAAAGACAGTTGCTCCCATAAATTCTAAAATAAAATTTAGGATTTATGGAGGGTCAATGTTGGGAACAAAAACATGACAATGGAGACATACAAGGAATATAGGATCTATTTTAAAACGGGGGCGCCAGTTTTCATTTATGTTTTACGTAGTGTTTTTGGTACGGAAAGACTTTCAAACTTCGTATACTTATCTATTTTGTGTTATAGAACAGAAAAATATTTTTGTATTCGAATTTATTTCATGTAAAAAATTGTCTTATTTCGATATATATATATATATATATATATATATATATATATATATATATATATATATATATATATGGAACACTTAGTAACTGGGAAGGGGACTTTAATAAAGAAAAAAAATTATTCATAGAAAAAACAAGCAAACAAAAAACATCTATCCCCCGAAACACAGAAGAAGCGTCTGTTTATGATCAGTCGCTAGATAGATATCTTCTTTTGCAACTAAGTTCTTGTTGCTTTGGGAACAACCTTGTTTCTCTGAAAGTTGAACTGGAAGCTAAAAAAATAAAAGAAAAGAAAATAAAAAAGAAAACGAGACAGAAGAATGTCTGACATTATCTAGTTTCTGAACCCGTTTTTACTCCTACCCTGCTCAATGCACCACATAACATTACTGTTGCCATAACATTCCGTTTCGCCAAACGTAATCTAAAATAGTAAGTGGTAATATCGATGTTACCATTCTCAGTACAGCATCTGTTATCTTTTATTTGTTGTGGGTCATTGGACTGCGGCCACGCAGGGTCGCGACCTTAAAGGTTTTAGCCAAACAAATTGATCACGGTACTTATCTTTTATCTTAAGTCTGGTACTAATTTTATCGGTCTCTTTTTGCTGAACCGCTAGATTACTGGGACGTAAACAAACTAACTACGGTTGTCAAGCTGTGGTGGGGAGAAACAAATACACGCATACACATTTTGTTTGTGCGTGTGTGTGTGTGTGTGTGTGTGTGTGTGTGTGTGTGTGTGTGTGTGTGTGTGTGTGTGTGTGTGTATACATATACACAATGTACTTTTTTCCGTTTCTGACTACTAGATCAATTCACAAAGCTTTGGTCACCGCGGTGACCAAGGTTCTCTGCAGTAGGACTGAAACCGGAATCATGTGACTGGGAAGCAAACCTCTTACTACACAGTCACGTTTCCGTCCATGTATGTTAAGGAATTTTAATTAATTAGAATGATATCTGTTGTGGGAAGGAGAAAAAAAATCATAAGTTTAATGAGCATTCCTGGAGTTTTGATTACTTAAAAATTAATGAAAAAGAAAATGTTTTAATGTAGTGTGACAAGATTTTGATCATGGGAATACTGCATCTTGGCTGGATGGTTAAAAAACAAAAATTACAAATGAACTACGATGTGCTTGCGGGTTCACTTGGGGTGCAAAAAATAGCAACTAAAACTTTTAAATTACGCTTCTTCCTCTTAAAATCAGTAATGTCACATTTGATAATCTAGCACGTGACCTGATGTAGAAAAAAGAAAAGAAGATAGTCACGTTTGGAATGTTTCTAATCAGAGGTCTGTTAGTTCTGGAATGATTTGGGGCTAGACAACAAGAACGACAATAAGAGCAACAAGAAATTAGTTATCTCACCGATAATACATACCACCCCGTTCGTAAGGCATGACTCATAACTACCATACGTACATATAGAATAAATAAAATATCAACACCTTAATGATAATCATCCGCTATCCTCCTGCTTTCTTACCCCACTTGGAATATCACCCCCTACAACCACCAGCACCACAACTACCATTACCATCAGCGCCAGCATCGACACCAATACTGCCACTGCCATCATCATTTTTGATACCACTGGAATCAGAATCCCTGTTATCATCACCACCAACGCCAACATCGCTATCACCAGAACCGTAAATCTCCTAGCTTCCACCACCACTACCACCACTACCACCACCATTGTCAATATCGAGGTTATTCTGTATCAGTTGCAGCATGTATTTGTCTAATTGTATGTATGTATGTGTGGCTATTTGCTGGAATGTGTGCATATGTCGGTAGAAATGTGTGCGTACACAAACTCACACACATGCACACTCACACAATCACAAACACACACACACATATACAGCCGTTTGTCATTTCATCTATAACCCACCAACCTATGTGCAAAGATGTGTGCATATATATATATGTGTGTGTGTGTGTGTGTGTGTGTGTCTGTGTGTGTGTGTGTGTGTGAAAAAGTGTCTTGTTTTAGTTTCTTTGATTTTTCATTTACTTTCTTTTAATTTTCTCCTGAATTTACACTTATTTGGAATAAAGACTTTCTTTCTTTCTTTCTTTCTTTCTCTCTCACTCACTCACTCTCTCTCTCTAACCATCTCTCTCTCTCTAACCATCTCTCTCTCTCTAACCATCTCTCTCTCTCTCTCTCTATTGATATATATATATATATATATATATATATATATATATATACATATATAAACATATATATCGGACAACCATCCTTTTACTTCTCTCTTTATAATCTTTGTTAATGTTTCTTCGTCTTCATCTGTCTTCCTCTATTTTCCTGTCTGCCTGTCTCTCTATCTCGCTTTCTCTTTCTCTCTCTTTCGTTTTCTCTCTCGTTTCCTTTCTCTTTCTCTGTCTCTCTTTCTCTCTCATTCCCTTTTGTGGTCCAAGTTCGCCTTCCCCTTTGCACAGTACACTTTCATTTTCTTTTGTCTTCATGTTTCACCAATCAGCTATTTAAACTTGGCTACCAATTTAAGCATATATATGTTTTTTTCATTTTAAAACCACTCCATCTGACGGCTGCTTGAAGCAGTTAACAATTCTTATTCACCCTGTCTTTAATCTCAGGATATTCGAAGGAAATTACAAAAAATCTAATATAGACAACAGCTATTTATGATACGAAGCCTCTGTACATTCTAAAGGCGAGTCTAAAGGGATTTAACATTACTCATTGCCAATAATATGACACAAATAAATGTGAAGATCATGTTTTAGGTGATATTTTACTGATAATAAAAGAAATATAAATATTTATTATGTGACATAGTTCAAACTTTTATTTCCAAGAAATTCAGAAAACCTCTTTTGAGCAGGCAAAAGGCCAACTGTTGATTCTTTAAATAGGCGTGAGGCCAAGGCTTGAGTTGAATCGCTGCTCGCATTATTTTATCGAATAAATAGTATATACTAGTGTTTCTAGTCGTTTGCAAAGTTACTATTGAACCCGAGAGATATATGTGACCGAGTAAATGGCTTATAATGTCCTTATTTGGGTTAAACTATGATTAACTACATTCTCACAAATATTTAATCAATGTTCTCAATTTACAGAATTATGCTTGATAAGATGTTTCACAATACAATCTGTTACAGCAACACCATCAGTTTTAGCGACAATATACTTAGCGTTCTCTTATTAACCAAAGAGAATTCAAAACTATCACTTAAATATATCATTAATTAATATACTATGTTTAACTTAACCCCTAAATTTAACATTCCATTCTACACTAACATTCCATTCTACACTAACGTTCCATTCTACACTAAATGTGATAGATCCTTCCTTACTATATCTGGCTCTTGCCAAATTGAAATTCAAGTCATCTAACGAGTCAAAAACACAATAAGTGGATGTTATCTTTATATAATGATAGCCGGTATAGTGAAAGAGCATGACTCAGGGTTAGAGCGTCGGGTTCACAATCATGCGGAAGTGAGTTTGATTCTTGACCGAGCTGTGTTTATTTCACGTTGCTCCAGTTCACTCAGCTGTAGAAATGAATTGCAATATCACCGATGCCATGTTGTATCGGCCTTTGCTACATCGGTGGCAGGGAAAGGGTAAACTTGGGCGTATTATGTCATATTTCCATAATCAACTTTGCGCAGACTTGTGTCTCGGAGGGAAACTTTCTAGGTGCCATCCCATGGTCCTTCATGACCGATGGGTGTCTTTGCCGTAGCCGACATAAATGTTGGTCGGTTAGTTGTTTAAATTCTCCGGTCACACATTACATCGTATAAAGAGTAGAAGAGTACTACAGAGAGAGTTAGCATAAGAGGTGTTAACACAATAACGCATGAGGTTTGGTGGCAGACAATGATAACTTTCTGAAAAATAGACATTCCATGCAGGAGATTGCTATTATATTGATAAAGCTACATAGTTATTGCTAATATATAAAAGTGAAATCTGGAAATTAGCATTCCATTCGTCATTTTGTATAAGCATAAAAATATTTGATAAAAGTTAGATTATAGTTATTGTATCATGTCATTTCCTGATATTACCCACAGCAGAAAAAAGTATACTTCCAAACTTAACTATTATGTGTCGGAGAATACTCTCGTGTTAAAAGAATTCTAGAAAATCAACGCAGTAAATGTATGTGCAAAACCTTGTGGCAAGACATTCGATGAGCAGCATATGTGCAGTCTACACAGGGCGGCCATTTTATATACGTGTGTTTCCTCTTGTCGAAGATTTGTTACGTATAAGGACGAGAGCAGACAATTTGAGTTAAACTACTGCAGATGGTAGACAAAACCAACGCTACGTCAATGACAGAAACCTCAATGTTTAATATACTGATGTAACTATATAGTTTTGTTCATTTGCAAAATTTTAGGAATTCAACAACTGAACAATAAACATCAAGTCCGTCTAACGTTGTATGTACCAAATGTTACTATTCCGGAATTGAATTGAAGGAAACATGCAGGGCACGTTATTCCTTTATCTTCCAACCCCAAGGGAGGAGGGCCTAATAACCTTTAATCACCTCTTTCCAACTCAGCCTCATGGACATTTTCATACCTCTAATTCCTTGCGACCTATTTCCATCACACTATTTAATATGTGATGGGATAAACAAGATAAATACACGCTAATCGTTATAAGATTGTCCTTTTCCGAATAATAAAATATATATAGGACCAGCACTTACTTTCGTCTCGCATGGTACAAAACCAACAAAAGAAGAATCTCTGAATTGTATCTTAGCCTATTACAGCTTTACATACGGAATAAGATTCTGCAGTACAAGATAACTTACTAATTCCACAGCACTGATAGTGCTGCTTCCAACATTAAGCTCTGAGGCATTACTTTTGTGAGCTCAAAGATACAATAAGGTGGTACTTTTCTCAGCTAAGAAAGAAACCTCTATGTCACTATGAGATCTGCGAGAAATAGGAGACAAATCTCCCTAACATGATGTGACTTGAGACAAATCTCAAAGCACGTCTTACTACCTTAAGAAAATGAGGAACATTTTACAACGTAATCCTGGGTTACAATCTGGCTTAAAGCAACTGTAAATATATCAACAGATAACAAAGAAAAAAAAAAGATGATCACAGCTGGAATATTTTTTGACCATAGATCTGGAGCCAAACAACACCAGCAACCTGCATAAATTTTGATCGACATAACCTTTGAGAGCTAAATGTCTCGGTCATTGACACACACACACACACACACACACACACGCACACGCACACGCACACACACGCACACGCACACGCACACACACACACACACACACACACAAAACATCGATGACAGGAAATGAATAATCGATACCTCGGTTGTTTGTACATTGCATTATTGGTCCAGCCTTCTCTGCTCTTCCAAGCCACTGAGTAATAAGATATCAGTTGCTAACCCAAGTTAAATCCTGCGCCAAACCAACTTATAAAATTAATTGGAAAGCGTTTATAGAACTGAATTAAATTTATGCTAGGGACTCTGTCAACGTTTTCATAATCTGGAAGACTGAAAGTTAAAACCAACCCTGTAATGTATGGTAAATGTTTAAACAGAGAATGTCTTCTTCAAATGCACAAATATAACAGAAAAATATACCTAGACTCCTCTTCCGGTTACTTGACCCAAGGACGATCAGTTTGTATATATTTAGACGCACACACACATATAGGCGCAAGCTGTGGCTGTGTGGTAAGAAGGTTGCTTCCAAACCACATAGTTCCGGGTTCAGTCCCACTGCGGGACACTTTGGGTAAATGTCTTCTACTATAGCCTCGGGTCAACCAAAGCCTTGTGGGTGGGTTTGGTGGATTGAAACTGAAAGAATTCTGTTGTATATGTATTTATTTAAGTGTATGTCTTTGCCTGTATTTGTTCCCCTCCCCACCACTTGACAACCGGTGGCGGTGTGCTTACGTTCCCGTAACTTAGCAAAAATGGCCGATGGAATAAGTATTAGGCTTACAAAGAATAAGTCAATAGGTCGATTTCTTCGACTAAAAATCCCTTTATTGCGGTGCTCCAGCATGACTGCAGTCAAATGATTGAAACAAGTAAAAGGATAAAAGTGTATATATATATATATATATATATTACTACAGCACTCCGTCCTTAACGTGAAAGTTGCTGAGCACTCCACAGATACGTGTACCCATAACGTAGTTCTCGGGAAGATTCAGCGTGATACAGTGTGACAAGGCTGGTCCTTTGAAGCACAGGTACAGCAGAAACAGGAAGAAAGAGTGAGAGAAAGTTGCGGTGAAAGAGTGCAGCAGGTTTCTCCACCACCCCCTGCCGGAGCCTCGTGGAGCTTTAAGTGTTTTCGTTCAATAAACACTCACAACGCCCGGTCTGGGATCCTATGACCGCGAGTTCGCTACCTTAACCACTAGGCCATTGCGCCTTAACACGAATACACACACACATATATAGTTGAAATTTATAGAAAAACAAAAGACGAAGACAGGTGTATAAACAACAAACACGTGTATTAGTTTAACGCTCGGAAAGATGAGAGAGTCTTTAACGTTTCGAGCCTACGCTCTTCAACAGAAAGGAACATGAGGAAATAAGCAGAGAGAGAGAGAGAGAGAGAGAGAGAGAGAGAGAGAGAGAGAGAGAGAGAGAGAGAGAGAGAGAGAGAGAGAGAGAGAGAGAGACTTTTGGAGCTAGCGGTCAATCATTTATATAACAAATGCCTATAAATGCAGACAAACATCTATACACATACAAACATATGTATTTTATATCTATATAACAAACAGAAACTAATACACATACACACACACACCTTCATACATAAATATATAAGCAGATATATGTGTGTGTGTTTGTGTGTATGTGTATAATAAAATAAATTATACACCCGCCTATATATATATATATATATATATATATATATCGTGTGTATATTATAAATTACACACACACTCACACACACATATATATGTAGTTGTCAGCAGAGTGGAAGAGAGGGGAGTTGACGTGTGTAAGGTGATCTGACGTGATCTAGAAATCTTGGAAAGGAATCAACTATTTCTAGAGGAATCGTGAGCAAACTACATACATAAATAACGACAACTTCATCATCACCATTATGATTAGCAGCAATCAGTAATACCTACATAAAACATTAGTAACAAAAGTAATAGCAATGGCAGCAAACATAAACCAAGCACCCCTTATTCATACTTAGAAGGGCTTAAAAGGGGGTACACGCACCTGCAAACTATGTTTCAGAAATAGGTCTCTCTTTCTAATTACCGAAGTACCATGAAATAGATACGTGTATGCGTTTGAGATACGTTTTGTTCACCTGGCTGCTTATTCGGTTGAAATCAAATACCTTCAGGTGAGATAGTTAGAACTGGCGCAGTGAGTAGCTATGTGTCTGCAGGGTAAAGTACATTTATGCGTGTGAGTGTGTGTGTGTGTGTGTGTGTGTGTGTGTGTGTGTGTGTGTGTGTGTGATCTCACTAGCCCAAATCCGCACGCAGTGCTGTCGACGCACGCACGCACACGCTCACACATGTATACACACACACATTTGTTATATATTTGTACATACAACAGAGACACATATTTGTACATACACATATGTATATGTGTGTTTTTATATATGAATTTACGTATATGCGTATATACCCATGTATTATGCTTATACATATGCATTTGTTAAATATATGCCTGAATATATGAATATATATGTGCATATAGATACATGTATATGCACATATATACATGCATATAATTTGTGTATGTGTGCGAGCGTGTGTGTATGTTTATAGATATAAGTACAGAAATAGGCTTTGATAGAAATTTATATGCGTCCATATAAATACATATATACATGTATGCATTTCCACGAAAATGAGGTTCTTTTCTACTTCGTGTCTTACTACCTGTCACTGTATATACCTATACGCGTGTATTTTTATCTTGACCCTGAACATCTGCCCTCATCACACTTTCCTAGTATTTCACTCTCACCCTCACCCGTTGTTTAATTATCCCACCCCCAACTTGAAAAAAATCTCTTCTTTTTACCCCACTACCATTCCACTCACCTCTTAGTAGCCTACCAGCACATTTTGTAGTGTACATGCATACATGATATACAAATTGACATGTACATATATACGTACATAACGTTCTTGAAACTGCTAAGATCAAGCAGGCAATGAATGCTACAAGAGTCGAATTCCAAATATATACATGCTTTTACCTCAACAGATATGGTTATGTTCCTAGCATTTTGTCTCTTCTTTTGCCATATTTCCTCTCTCCTTCCCTCTTTGTCCATTCTTTCTCTCTTACCTCCTCTCACCATGCTGGTTATATGTGAGCTCACTGTTTGTTTGCTGTCATCTATCTAACGCTGCGCCCCATCCCATGTATTTCAATCTTCGCTTTCATCACAGAATCCTCTCTCTTTCAACCCCCACTTTCTCCTTTTCTTTTTTACTCCCTTTCTTTCTCTTTCATTTCTTCCCTCCTTTCTCTCTCTCTCTCTCTCTCTCTCTCTCTCTCTCTCTCTCTGTCTATCTTTCCTTACCAAGAAGAGTTTGTCTATGTAGATGTATGTATATATGTAGAAGTATGTGCACGTATACTTTTAACTCTTGATTTAAAAGTGTTTGCCACACCGTGAAGGTTCATGTACGATTATATGCTGCATCAGTTATTTGATTGGAATGATTGCAATGAACATTACTGAACATCTTAGTTCTCATGTAGTCTGGTGAGCATAATGTCTACTTGGTTGCGGACAATATGCATGTAACAAACTTAATATATAACGGACATATACACATCGGCCATAACACGCAACCTATCAGCAGAATCCAGACTACGAATTCAATGGCCAGGTTTATTAAATTGTTTTATGAACTGCAACAGCTTGAGGTTTAGTACAGAAGTAGCTTCAGAAGTGGATCAACACGATCGCTTGAGCATGATGATGATGATGATGATGATAATTTCTACTACAGGCTGAAGGCCTGAAAATTTATGGAGGAACTCTGAACTGGTACTTATCGACCCTGAAAAAGATGGAAAGTAAAGTCAACCTGGGCGGTATTTGAACTGAGAACGTAAATAGGGGCGAAATGTCGCTGTGTATTTTGTCTGGTGCGCTAATGATTCTGTCCGCTCGCTCCTTAAAAACGAACAGCCTTAATCGGTTTTCAGACATTATTGGGTTCTGATCAGAGGTATCTGAATGACTTAGCCAATAATAATAATAATAATAATAATAATAATAATAATAATGATGATAGAACAATACACTGTGAAAAACCAAATATGGCACCCTAGTCATAATACCAACTTGAACATCCAGTTTGATGTCGCTTTAGGGCTTTGGGTGAGACTTGGAGTCAACTTGTACAAATACAAAGCAAAAACCAAACATATAATAATAATAATAATAATAATAATAATGATAATAATAACAACAACGACAACAACACCAATAATAATAATAATAAATGCCCTGATGCAATATCAGGCAGTGGCTTTCACGGCTTCTGATCTTAACTGATTGGAAGTGTCAACATGTATATGTTTTGTCTCGGTGTCTTTGTGTAAAAGATGGGCGACAACAAATATTCTACTCAATACCACAGATTTGCTTGTCAGTTGTTTAACTTTCACCTGTCGTGCTTGTCCCTTAGTGTCTGACGATATGAGCATCTCTGATCATGAGCAGGAGTAAGTGGGGAAGTGTCATAGACATGTGCTAAGAGGAATTCTTTAGGGTTTGAATAATTCACCTTTGGAAACATCGGTGTTTCGTTCATCATCCTTAAACAAATCTTATTCAGTTACCTTTTGAGACTGGATGGGCTACTCAACCTGAAGAAAATTCTAAATGGGCCTCACCTGCAAAGTCATGCGCTGTTTAATCTTGATATGAGATCAACATGTCACGCTCATTGATTGTGATATACGTGCCTGGTATACCCTTATCAGGCGAGTAGTCATGATCGGTATAATGAGTTTCGTATATTTTGTACATCAGTGTTACTTTGATGGCATGCAATGCTTTCTCACTCAATAATAATAATATTAATGATAATAATGATGATGATGATGATGATGATGATGATGATGATTTCTTTTAATTTCTTCCTTTAGAACATTTATGCATTCATATATTTTCCTCGCTAAGCTATACTAATACTAAACATAGGAATCAGTTTGTCAAATTCTGACAAACTATAACAGAGGAAGCAAAACATTGATAATTCAACTCGGAATTCTGGTTCTGTGCTAAAAAAAAAAAAAGAGACAAAAGCAAGAAGAAAGCGGAGTGGGCGAGAGAGAGAGAGAGAGAGAGAGAGAGAGAGAGAGAGAGAGAGAGAGAGAGAGAGAGAGAGAGAGAGAGAGGGAGAGAGAGGGAGAGAGAGGAGAGAGAGAGAGAGGGAGAGAGAGAGAGAGAGAGGAGAGAGAGAGAGAGAGAGAGAGAGAGAGAGAGAGAGAGAGAGAGAGCAGAGAGCGAGAGGAATAAGAATATACGATGACAGCTGAAAATGTTGAAAGATTGCCTCTCATTCTAACTACTCATTATTTGGTCGCATCATTTCAATACATATACATAGCTTGCATACATTTATGCTCCTATGTATGTATGTATGTATGTATGTATGTATGTATGTATGTATGCATGCATGTATGTGAATATATATATATATATACATACATATATATATATATATATATATATATAATGTACCTTAGATAAATATATGCTTGTATACTTCATATATACATATATATATGTGTGTGTGTGTGTGTATGTATGTGTGTGTATGTATGTGTGTATGTGAGTGTGTGTGCGTGCGTGTGTAGGCATTGCCATATGTGCATTTTCTCTCCCCCTTTCGCATACGTAGGAATTAAATTTAAAGAAAATATTAGCATTATTCTTACCTCATACAATTTTAATATATTGCTCTCTCCCTCCCTCTCTCCCCCGTTCTCCCTCCTTCTATCTCTTCTCTCTCCAGCCATCCTCTTGGCCTGTCCTACGCCAACAAAATATGCGTCCTTGTGTGTCAGTATACAAGCACAAACATACTCAAATCTATACAAGTCTCTAACGAAAGCTTTTTTTTATTATTGTTAATAATGCTTCGCCAATTTTGAAAGCATTATTATTATTATTATAGCTATGCTGATTTTACGGGAGGTGGATTTGGCAGAAATGCAGCCCCCAGGGACAAGATGCATTGGAGTGCTTTGTTCTGTTTCGTTTTGATGCCAGTTCAAATCCTGTCAAGGTCGGCTTTGCCTCTCATTTTAGCGGGAAAATATAATCAATAAATCAGGACTTCGATGAGATTTAAATTCAGAAGTTAGAGAACCTTTGAGCATTCGTTCTTCACCTTAGTTCAGCCCGTCAACTCTTCTGGAACTGATAGAAACGAGAAACAAAGTGTATTGGATTATTTAGTTTGTGAATCTTAATCCCACCCCATTTGACTTCGCCTTTCAATCTTTTGGGGAGTGTAAAATAAAGATCAAAGTGGTACTGAGATAAGACCCCTAAATCTGTGGTATTGTGGTTAGTGCTGTGGGTTGGCAATATCATTAATGGAGTCGGGAGCATGTATTGCGGTATTTGTTTCAACTCTTTACCTTCTGGGCTCAAATTTTATTAGGGGCAACTTTGACTTTTATTCTTCCCGGGTCGATAAAGTAACCCACGAAGTATTGGGGTCTTTGGGGACGAGTGATCCCCTTCCCGTCTAAAATTCTAAACCGCATGACTTTTGGAAGCAATTATTTTTGATCGCCAGAGACGTACAGACAAAATGTCAGGGCGACATTCTGTGTCCTAGGGATCGGAAAAATAAAGTACCATTTGTTTGGTATCTTTGTTTCGTCTCAAGTTGCCTAAACTGAGCAGGCCTATGATGAAGGGCATTCCAGCCGTGATCATGCCACTTGTTTTGAAGTATGTTTAAGACCGATCATCCAATATGTCTTTTTTTTTTTTTCCAAAGAAATAATGTTTTGATTTGATGGAGATATGACTCTTTCGTTAGCAGATCGAGGGACCAGGTAAATGCTCCTTCATTTTTGAGAGAACTGGGGTTTGATACAAATAGGCCAGGGCTCTCCAACAAAATTTGAGATATGTTAATAAATAATATTATGTCAATGTCTCTTAACAGATATTCTCGCTTGCTTTTCTTTCTCACCCCCTCCTCTCTCGTTTTTCGCTCTCTCTCGTTTTTCGCTCTCTCTCGTTTCTTTCTCTCTATCTCTCTCAGACACTCATGTCATCTTTTCTCTTTTCTCTCTTCTCTCGCTTCTCCGCTTCACACACTCCGTAAAACTATCTTGCTGTATATACCTTTCACTCTGTTTCTTCCCCCCCACTCTCTACAAATATATAATATGTACGTGTATGCACATGTGTGTGTAAGTTTGTGTGTGTGTGTGTGTGTGTGTGTATATATATATATATATATATATATATATATATATATATACGTATATGTACATATATATATATATGTACATATATATATATACATGCATATGCATGTATACACGCACATACATTTCTCTCTCTCTCTCTCTCCCTCTCTCACTCTCAGCCAATCTGTTTCATTCTGCAACTTAATCCGCATTTACTCTCTTTCTCTCTCTCTCTCTCTCCTCTCCCTCTCTCATTTATACGACGCATTCTTACTCTTTCCCACCTTCTCACTGTCAATATCTGTCTGTTCGACTGACAGGCAGTCGGTTCTATCGCTCTTTTCATATAACTCTATTGACGTCATCGTTGACGTCACTTATTTCTTGAATAGCAAAGTAATGGCGATAAGAAATACATAGAAGAGCAAAGGAAAAGAATACGAGAACAAACAAATAAAAAACAACAACAACAACAAAAGAAAAAACAAAAAAGACAGAAGCAGAACTAAAGCAGAAAGTCTGAAAGGAAATTGTTGATTATACAAATCACCGTTAACTTTCCCTAACTAGCAGCTTACTGGGCGTTCGTTTATGTAGTTCATCTCGGCATTTTGGTTTACATATTTCAAAATCGGATTTTATAATCTTATTTAGCGTGGAACACTTTATTGCATCTTTCTTTCTTTCTTTCTTTCTTTCTTCACGCCCCCTCTTTCACCTGCAAAAACATATGGAATCCACAGCCTCGCAAAAGTGTGTGTGTGACTGTACAGTACGCGTAGCTGAGTGTATGCGTGTCTTGTTTGTATTACAATTTAAGTATGTGTGCGTATGCATATGTGTATCTAATCATGTGTATGTAAGCAGGTGTGTATGTATGTATGTATGTATGTATGTATGTATTATCGTGTCGGTAGTCATCTGTTGATTGTTGTTGGTGTCTAAACCAAATCTGATGTGTATACAACCCTAGAAGCAGTCACATATCTACTAAAGAGATGCTCTTAACTACAGATAATGTCCGCAACAGAGGCGGGAGAGTTCTGACGATGGCGGTGTTGTTGGCTGATGGCAGGCTTTGTGATTATTGCACAAAGTAGCAAACGCCTCACATATGAAATTTGATACAGGAAGAACTGATTTGTGAAACATAGATTGTCCTTTCCAAGCACTGCCCTACGTAATTAATAAATATATATATATATATATGTATATGTCTGTATGTATATATATATGTCTGTATATATATATATATATATATATATATATATATGCGAAAAATGCAAAATGAAGTTCTGAATATAAAATCTTGATAATAATTTAAGTACTAATATGGGAGTTTAAATTATATTTATTGGTTAGAAAATATAAATAAAATTTATTTATTATTTATTTTAATTAGAATTCAATACTTTTTTTAAAAATTTGTTGTGAAGTATTATGCTGCGAACAAAAACAAAAACAAAAATAAAAAAAATCAAACAAACGAATAAACAGCTATGCGCTAATGACGCATGTAGATTGTTATTGTTGGCACTCCGTCGCTTACGACGTCGAGGGTTCCAGTTGATCCGATCAACGGAACAGCCTGCTCGTAAAATTAACGTGCAAGTGGCTGAACACTCCACAGACACGTGTACCCTTAATGTAGTTCTCGGGTATATTCAGCGTGATACAGTGTGACAAGGCTGACCCTTTGAATTACAGGCAGAACAGAAACAGGAAGAGTGAGAGAAAGTTGTGGTGAAAGAGTACAGCAGGGTTCGCCACCAGCTTTAGGTGTTTTCGCTCAATAAACACTCACAACGCTCGGTCTGGGAATCGAAACCGCGATCCTATGACCGCGAGTCCGCTGCCCTAACCACTGGGTCATTGCGCCTCCACTTGCATGTAGATTAATGAAAGGATAAAGCACAGGATATCCGAGTGAGAGGTCAGTGGTATACTTTCCGTTAGGTGTACAGGGTTCAGATACTGCCAACGCATTTAGCTCTCACCTGCGGACGTCTCCGGGGTTTACAAAGGTACTACAGAGTAAAATATCTCTCCGCCCCCTTAAAGAGTGCCAATGCTATAGAATTTGGTGAATTGTACGGTGAAACCTAGCATCGATTTAAATCCTCATGGCTATCTGCAGCAGACTAGGGTCCTGTCCAGAAGAGTACTTGTCTCTCGTTCACAGAAATAAGCGGCATATGAAGTTCAGAAAAAAAAAAACAAAAAAACAAAAAAAAAACGATTGTATAATTGTGTATTGGAATTATCATTGGGATGTACACAGCAGTGTAATTTAATTGTTTCAAAATCGATAAAATCGGTTGAAGCATCCCATTCTTTATT
Organism: Octopus bimaculoides; assembly: GCF_046866305.1. NCBI lineage: Eukaryota > Metazoa > Mollusca > Cephalopoda > Octopoda > Octopodidae > Octopus > Octopus bimaculoides. The sequence continues at coordinate 55,243,205 of NC_142934.1, read as the reverse complement.
TTTTTATATTCTATTTTTTTTTGTTCTTAATATAATGGTAGCATTGCCTTAAGCCCATAGCTGCAAATGTTTCCAAGTGGATCTTGTCGAAGAAAAATGAAAGTGAAGTTGGGACGTAATAGCTTCCTTTACGTTTAACAGGTGTCTCAGACACCTAAAATACTTTGGCTCCGGAATACCTTGACCACTGAGGAAGTTGCAGGTTAAAGGAGTATCCAAGAGTCATGACCTAGATGCAGTCTGGGTCTTGAGAGGGTCAGGAGTTAAGGGTTGAAACTCTTGTATAAAGGTGGGGAGGGGGGGCCTTTACTTTGAAGAACTTCTGCTGTTCAGTTCTTTCTGGAGTTTCTCACTACCAGACTGAAGACTGCCCATAGCTTCTACATGCTGTCATTGAATCGAGCTCAGAGCAGTTGCTTATGATAAATATGGTTAATGTTCAGTTTAAACGTTTATAGATCAGTCGTGGCGTATGAACACAATCCAGTAGAAAGAAAGAAAAAAAAACCAAATCCTCCTCTGCCTCAGATCATTAATGGTAGTTATCAACTTTTCGCTTATTTAAAGAATTTATTATGACAATGAAGGTGTAATTTAAGTTATAAAATTTCACTTATCTAATAAATATCTAAATGACTCGTACTAAGACGTCTGATTCTAATTCAAGCAGAGAATAAACAATAATATCTATGCTACGTATCCACAGTCAGTCATTGTAATTTTTTCCTTTTTCATTGTATTATCTTGAAGCCATAGAGTATTGGTTATGGTCTCGAATATAGCTTGCTTTGTCAATAACTTCCAGTTAATTTGATAGCTGCTTAATCTGCAGTATATTAACTATTAAATCTTAGCTAATTGCTTTATGCCGAGTTTAGTAATATTTCAGTCATCTAATTTCAACCGATAGACTTAAATATTGCTTAATCAGTATTTAGCCAGTGGATACCAGCTAATTGATTTCAGTGGAACTAAATCAATAGTGTGTTAGCTATCGGATCTGAAGCAAATTAGGGTATTAGATTCCAGACACTGCTTCACCGTCTGGACTGCAGTGAACAATTGATTGTCTTGCTGGAAACTTGTAAGTAACGGCGCTATAGTTAATCAAAGACGATATAAAATGCACAAGTAAATATATTTGTAAAATCTATAACGAATTTGTTGTAGGTAGTAAATCTTGAAGAAATGAATTTTAGTCAAAGTTTGAATATACAGCTTGCCTTGTTAATAACTTCTAGTGAGTTGATTATTATTTCATTGACTGTGTTTTTAGCTGTTAAATCCTAGCTAACTACACTTAACTAACTTGAGTGTGGCTCAAACAGAAGTGCTTTCGTTGGTGAATTATAACCAATTGACTCGAGTGCAATTTAATCAGAAATGTACCTCAGCTAAATAGTTTTAAGAGCTTATTTATTAATGTATGTTTGTCAACTAGTTGGGGTACATACAGTTTAAGTATTAATGTATCCCATTCAACTTGTTCGAGTGCAGCTTAATCAGTAATGTAAGTCTGCCAATTGGATTGAGTGTAACTAAAACATTAATGTTGTTTTAGTAACTAAAATATTAATGTTTTAGTTAAGTGGTTCAAAAGAAAAAGAAAAAGAAAATAAAGAAAAATGAGTGCACCTTAATCAGCGATGTCTCTAATTTAATTGATATGAGTAAAAATTTATCAGTAATGCATTGAAGCCAGTTGATTTGAGTGCAGCTTAATCAACATCAATGACATATCATCTCAGTCAACTGGGTGTGAGCTTAATCATGATTGTTTTTCAGCCAATTGGTTGGAGTGCAGTTTAATCAGTAATCAATTGTTTTGCTTTTAGTTTATTCGGTAGTGTTTAAAGCCATCAAGTGGCCATCAAGTGACAGCTAAATTGGCTTCTGTTGATTGAGTCTTTTCATGACAGGAAACACGCAACTCTCAATTACAGAGAAAAATGTGTCTTTGATTCGTTATCATTACAGACAATTCGCTTAAAAAAAAAAGTCAGAATTTATTCCTTGTTTATAGATTTTTGTTTTTGATATTGGGCGGCAGAAGCAAAAGCAGAAAGTCTAATTATTCTTCAAAGATTTGTTTCTAAACTAAAGTCGCTAACAGGTGTGTAATGCAACTGAGGAAAGTTTTCAAAGAAACATCAAGAATAGCGGAAGACAAATTAATGATTGTCTTTAATCTAAACAAGAGAAAGAGAGAGAGGGAAAAAATATAATAATATTGTTAAAACACATGTTATATTGTGACCAGACTGGTTAACAAACAAACAAACAGCAAAGGACGCTAAATACAAAGCGAAGTTAACTAAACTGAAATGGTGACTGCGTTTACAATTTGTTTTGTGTTCTCTATAAAACACAGAATTCATGTTCAATATACATTTTTCTTTCTCTCCGTGTCATTCAGTATCAAATACAACTTTGATCAGAATCATTTCAACCGTGACTATCTCCTTTTTTTGTTGTTGCTGCAATTACATTTTATCTAAGACTACTTTACACAATATGTCCTTTCTTTTTACACGTTTTAGTTGGGAGAAAGTAATTTGAGGGAAATTTAGTTACTATTTCTAGGAGTTCGAGGACCTATTATAAGTTACTCTATTTTATTGTAAGTTAATGTATAGCAGATCAAGAACTAAGCTCCCCATGAGAAAGACACAAATGGCACAACTCTCTCCTCACACATCCCACGTGTCTCCTCTTGTTCTGAGACAAAGTGGAAGAAGCAGAACAAGAGGAAACACGCAGGATAAAGAATCGCTGAAGAGACCACGAAATGTGTGATGAAAGAGCTTTGACAAAGAAACTAATATTATAATAATAAAGCTGAGATACAACATTCACCCTACAATAAAATATAGATACATCCATTCTTGGCTAATGAAATAGAGGTAACTGTAATAGAGGACGTGATTATGATACGTTAAGGGTAATTCTGATATTTATGGAGTTTGGAGGTGACTGTGATAGCAGTGGTAACTGTGCTAGTTGGGTGATATAATACGGAAGTAACTGAGATAAATAATCCAGGTGCGTTATATCGGTGATAATTGTGATAGGAGGGGTATGTGACACGGAGCTAACTGGTAGTTGGGATACGAGTTAGTGGTACCATATGAAATATGGAGGTAATTATGGTGGAGGAGGTACGTATTAGAGGTAGTAATTATAACGGAGGTGTGAGATAGTGGTGAATGTGTAGTAGAGGTATGTGGCATGAAGGTACCTGTAATTAGGGAGGCGTGGGGTATGAAAGTACCTGGGATAGTGGAGGCGTGTGATATGTAGGTACATGTGGTAAATGTAATAAAAATATGCGATATGGAGGTAATTGTAACGTGGAGGTATTTGATATAAAGATAACAGCAGTAGTCGAGGTAAGAGAATAATTTTAATACCTGAGTTATGAGATATGGAGGGATCAAATAGTGGCCGTAATTTTGATTGTAGTGATATGAAATAGTGGTAATTGTTTGTGGAGGTAACTTTTAATTGTAACAGCAGACACATTTATTATTTCTTTATTTAACAGCCGACACAGTTATGTCGAAATTCATAGACTAACATCTTTTATTCAATTTGTTATTCATAAATTGGGTGGAAAATGTTTCAAATCTATCTGGCACAACCACAGTTATATGAGAGTGCAGAGAGCATTAATATATTATAACCAACAATATAGAAAAGACTAATTCAAATAACCAGCCCTGAACCTCATAAAAATAGTGCAAATATCACGAGTAAATATTCCTTTCTACATAAGGCTCAAGGCCTGAAAATTTGAGGAGTTGGCTAGTCGGTTACATCGATCCTTAGTGTCGAATCGATAATAACTTTATCGATCCCGAAAGGATGCTAGGTAAAGTCGACCTCATCGGCATTTGAATCCGAAACGTAAAGAGCCGGAAAAAAGCATTTTGTCCGTCATGCTAACGATTCTGACAGCTCGCCGCCATATTACGAGTAAACGACAAGTTAAATTATCACAGTACAGGCATAGTTAACAAACTGGAAGATTGCCGAAATGCAAAGAAAAACCGTTCACAGTTCATAGCTTGTCACAGGAACCCGATCTAAGAAGAATGAAAAGGAAAGGCGACTGGTTTTGAACTCAAAACGAAAAGGAAAGCAATGAAATATTGCAAAGCAATTGACATGATTCTCTACTATCTCTGCCAACTCATCACACATTGCCAGTTCTGTAATGACTATAACAACCACAATCATTTGTGGGAAGATACAGAAACAGAAATAGTTCATCTGTGTATCTACACACATAGATTTGGTTATTTATACATTTGCAAGTAAACTCTTTTTTTGTCTCTCATTGTCTCCGTCTGTTTATCTTTCTGTCTATCAGTCTGTCTGTCTCTCTTTCTGTCTCCCCACCCCCCACGCACGTGCGCGCACATTAAAGTAGACAGACCGACACTTAATTAAGAACGTATGAAATATCTGTAGGAAATAGTGATATATATATAAGGAAAAAAGAAGCTTGAAACCAGGAAAACACACACACACACACACACACACACACACACACACACACACACACACACACACACACACACACACACACACACACACAGAGCTATAGATGTACATGCATATATATACACACACACTCACGCACACACATATATACATATCTATCTATCTATCTATCTATCTATAGATTGATAGATATAGATATACATACGTACATGCACACACACACACACACACATACACACACGCACATGCACACACACACTCACATACACTCATGTATGCATATCACTCCATCTATAGATGGATAGATAAACATATACATAGTTGCTCACATGCTCGCACATATATTTATAAGTACGCATACAGACAAAACTTTGAATGTTGCTAATCCGCAATATTTATTTATTATTTTTTTTTGTTTTTGAGCAGGAAAATATAATTATTGCAGACAGAATGATGAAGTCATGTTTACTCATACATAACAAAACAATAGAAAACAGAAATACAATGGCTAAACACACATACACACACACACACACACACACACACACACACACACACAGAGACACACACACATTCGGATACGCACGCGCACTCACATATATGCATACACTCATATATACTCCCACATATGCACATATCCATACTAAGATCCATGCAAACACCCACATAACCACATACTCGCACATAATACATTGTAGGTGTTATCATGAATAAAGTTCGATGTCTCTCTTTCTCTCTCTAGATACATACATACATACATACATACATACATACAAACATACATACAGGCATCTGTGTGTGTATATATATATATATATATATATATATATATATATACATATATGCTTCCTTGTATTTGTGAGCGTGTGTGTGTGTGTATGTATTGGTGAGTTAGTGAGCGTGTGTGTGTTTGCAATATGTTATTTATGAATTTTGTCTCCTTATATATCCGTGTATTATTCCATCTGTCTGATTCTCCAGCAGGCCAGCCAGCCAGTTAGACAATCAGGCATACAGACCATCCTTTACGTAACTAAACTTTATCTTGTTTTATCTCTCTTTTTTTTATTATCTCACTTCTCCTTCCTCAACCCTACCTACTAAACATACCCTTCCGCCACACCGACCAACACATCAGCCCACACCGCTTCACTTCCGCTATATTTCATCTTGACACAAGACAAAACTTGAAAAAAACGAAAAAAGAAAAAAGAAAAACAAAGAAACAAAAAAACAACAAAAAAGGTTCGTGAAAGAGAGTGGGCGAGGGAAAGGGAGAGGAAAAAAATGTGATTGAAAGAGGAAGGTGTGTGTGTGTGTGTGTGTGTGTGAGTGAGAGTGAGAGAGAGAGAGAGAGAGAGAGAGAGAGAGAGAGAGAGAGAGAGAGAGAGAGAGAGAGAGAGAGAGAGTGCTACTAACAAGATGGAAGCAAATATACATATCGAAGGATTTGGTTGATAGTATGAACAGTGAAAAGGAATAAACCAATGTGTAAAAAAATGCACCTCACCACAAAAAACAAAACAATCTGAATGATTAATAATCTTTTAATTGGTTAATGTTTTAAGAGTATTTGCCAATTTTGAAACACAGCAAAGCTCGAATCTTGTTTAGGAGAAAAATTACTTCTGTCCTCTGTTATATTTTCACCCATACTCTACTGTAAGAATAGTAACACGTTTTCCTGCATTTGACGTGTATGGTAGCTAGCTAGAGGCGATGGCCTCTTGGAGCTAATCCACGGCAGCATTCGTCCTATATTTGGGACTGCCATGTTGGCTTGACGATAATTATTAATATCCAGTACCGCTGCCGTAGTCTCCTTTAGAGAGACTTAGAAATATTAATATCTCTATAGACGTGCATGGTGTTTTATGTAAAACAAAGATTGTTTTGATAGGATTTGAAACTGTTGTGAACGGCAAGAACAGTGGTCCTTTTTTTTTCTTTGTGATGGCTTAGTAATCAATTCTGCCACCCAACGCCTATTGAAATATACTGATAAGAACGTTGTGTATTAAAGAAATAAATA
>NC_142934.1:55169167-55231667 GCF_046866305.1 Octopus bimaculoides | reverse complement strand
ACACACACACAAATTTTTCATTCTCTCTGTCTTTCTTCTGCACACAAATGCACTGACACGTACACACATACACACACACACATGTAAATATATAAGCATAAACACCTTTCATACATACACATAGACATGAATAAATATGCTATATCTATTTACGTAAGGAAATTTAAATTATATATATGTGTGTGTGTATAAACTACTATATACTAATAACTACTTTGATATGTGTAACCTTATATTGCATATTAATTTTGAAAAATAACATAATAAATTCTCACACACACAGAGACACACACAAACACACATATATATATTATGTTATATCCTGCATGTCTACACAAACGTAGATATTTCTGATTATATACCTTTACGTGTGTGTTGAATAAGTAACCACATTTGCTTTACATTATTATTATAATCAATTGCTTTATCGTCAAATCTCTCAAACAGTTGTTTATTTGCGTATATCTGTGTATGACACGGTAAGTGTCGTTCATTAAAACGACATTGTGTGTATGTGTGTTTTGAGTGTCTGTGCATGCTAATGCGTGCGTATATGTGTCTATATATATATTGCAGTTAATATGGTTACTACACCGTTAAAATAAAGACGAAACGGTCACTAGTTCGTATCATGTTAATGGCAGCTGCTCTGTATTTAGTTGCGAAAAATTTCACTTCCTTTCTCAGTCTACTTTACCGCTAATAGATTCAAGTCAACAAGGAAGCATTTACTGGAGACCAATCAATTTATTAGAAGTTACTGCTGAATATCCCACAAATCATACTCTATCATACAAAATACACGGAAAGTACACGCTAGATAAATGTAGATAGGCTTAAAAAGATGTATAATCTTTGAATATGCGTGCTTGCTGAATCAGGATTGATCGTGGGTTAATCAACAACAACCGCAACAGCAAGTCTGATTATCACTAATCAATGAGTTAGCCTCTGCATGGTCACGCGAGTTGGTAGAAAAATCAATTTCTCACAAATCGTAAATATAATTTTATAAGTGACATCACAAATATAACTTTAGCTACCCATATTTATGCATCTGTATATCTATTTGAATAGTATATGTATGTGAAATAGCTATGTAAGTTTGCTATATGTTTTATACACATAAATCTTCCTCACCAAAAGAAGATCGGTAGAGTTGCAACACCTTTGATGGCAGTTCAAGATTGACTTGGTGTTAAACAACAAAAACAATACAACAGCAACGAAATCTCATTTTTGGTCTCAAATGGAAGAATTCAGTGGATTATATAATCCTCGATACACTGTGCTTGAAAAGGAAAAAAATAAAGAAAGAAAGACTGCTTGAATGCTTTTCGAATATCCTTGTCATATGTCCACTTGATCAGAGCTAACTTGGGGCTGTAGTGTAGTGATGATGGTGGTGTGTGTTCATGTCTCTTAGTGTTAGGCGCCGACATTCTTCCTCTGACAAGGTCGTCTCTCTGGTTGAAAAATGAGTGGGAACCTTGCCTGAATATATGCAACAGAATAAAATCAGTTGAAAGTACATTCATTGTGAAAGTGTCAGTTGTAAACCGGACGACCGACTTAACAACAACGGACATGTTACCAGAAAATTTTTGGGTTTTAAGTTTCGTGTTTATAATGATAAACTGCAATATATGTACACCTGACGACCATGTGTAGCCAGACTGCTCTTTAGTCATTCTACAAATAGGTTTCATGCTATTGATTCGTTTACAGTGATTCCGTATGGATTATCATGTGTTCGAACGCCTCAGCAATTTTTGTCGATGGTTCAAAAATTGAATCAAACTTTTATGAAACTTTGTGAGTGTCCGTCTTAGACCTCGAAATGTTTTGATGGGCATTCAACCATCGAGATTTTGAAAGACATGCACGAATTAATGTCAGTTCTGTGCTGGTTCAAGATGAAGAGCGTTCAGGGTGACCGACCAGGAGCAAAAATGTTTGAGGATAAGATAAAACTTCTGGAACTCATTCATATGAGCCGTTGGCTCTCTCAGATGTCTGATGTCAATTGAGGAATCTTTCAGGAGCTTCTGATGGACAGCCTCAATTTCTTGCACTGTCCTTTTTCTATTTTCCTTTGACAGACCTTATCTCTCTTGCTACATACGCATACATAGACATAGGCGTGTGTATGTGTTTATATAAATCCAAATAAATGTGTACGTGCATTTACGTAAACAGCCGAGTACACACACACGCGCGGGTGCTTGCGCGCACACACACACTAGATACACATATACACTCATACACATATATATGCTCTCAGACTCACGCATCTTCTCTCCATTTTTAACATATACACGCCAAAATGATTACTTCCAGACGACAGAGAAGAAACAAAAAAATCTCTTTTACTCTCGCCTTTTCTTCCTCTCTCACTCTGACACATACGTACCCATACACAGCCATATTTCTCTCTACTTTAATAACACACCCCTTTCACTCACACCCTCTTCTACCACACAGATACACAAACATGCAAAAACTCACACATATATATGCACACAAACACCCCTTCCCCCCATTCCACTTTCTCCTACATACATCACACACACACGCACACACTATCCTCTGTTCCTCCGTATAGTATATATTTACTCCTCCTCTTTCATTTTGCTTCTGGGCTCTTCGTATATCCGCCGCCATATTACCTACAGCTGTATAAATAAATAAATTAGTAAAAAAAAAACGAAGGAATCACGTAAAAAACAAGGCATCACCATCCCCGTAAAAGAAGGGAAGCATAAACAAATAAATAAATAAAACTAAGTAGGGAGAATATATCAAAGAAATGAACAAATAAGTAAAAAGAACAAGAAGCTCAGGCGTACAAGTTGTGGGACGGCATCAACTACGTATTTGGTGAATGAAATACGATCTACTTGGCAACCAGTAGCAAAGGCACGCGCTGGCACACTCGTAGAAGCTACAAGTTTGTAGGTGCGGGAATGTTGCGGACTGGTGTGTGTGTGTGCGTGCGTGCGTACGAGCGCTAGGAAAAGCTAACGGAAAGGTAAAAGACTAGCGAAAAACAATGCGGTGTGTAGTGGTGGTGGTGGTTATGACAGACTCCTTCCTTGCTGGTATAGAATACACAAATATACATGAGTGTGTATGAATATAATGTTTGTGACTGTGCATGTATATATATGCATATTCATGTATATTTATATATATGCATATATATATATATATATATATATATATATATATATATATATATATATATATATATATATATATATATATATATATATATATATATATATATATGTGTGTGTGTGTGTGTGTGTGCATGTATATATGTAAATGGGCATAGATATACCTTTGTTATATGCTGGTATATGTGCATGTGTATATTCATGACTATATATATGTGTATATATAAAATATATATGTACACGTGTGTATATGTATGTATACATATTACATGCATATGTACGTATATATGATGGTATGTGTATGCATATATACATGTCTTTTCTTTAATGGTATGCTAAGGCTAGAGAAATTCTTGATTCCTGAGGTTTTCTGTTTCACAGTCTGGAATTAGGATAAGGAGCAGGTGAAGTTAATAGGCGGGTCGGTTATGGTTTTACTGATGTCATGTGAAGGCGCATGGCTCGGTGATTAGAGTGTTGGGCTCATGATCATGAGGTAGTGAGCTCGATTCCCGGACCGGGCTGTGTGTTGTGTTCTTGAGCAAGACACTTTATTTCATGTTGCTCCAGTTCACTCAGCTGTAGAAATGAGTTGCGACGTCACTGATGCCAAACTGTGTCGGCATTTGCCTTTCCTTTGGATAACATCGGTGGCGTGGAGAGCGGAGGCCAGTATGCATGGGTGCTACTAGTCTTCCAGAAACAACCTTGCCTGGATTTGTGCTTCGGAAGGTAACTTTCTAGGTAAAATCCCATGGTCATTTATGACCGAAGGGGGTCTTTACTTGATGTCAAGGTCACTAATGCTGATTTCGCAGTGTAGCTTTTCGACAGATCATGTTCTACAGAATCCGTAATGTTGATCAATTGGGTATTATGAACAACTTGATAACTAGCTAGATATGTCAAGTGAGTGAAAGTATTGACGGTAGTAGTTTAAATGCATTAAAACTCTCCTCAATACGAGGGGGTGCTGAAAAGTTCCTCGCGAAAGGTCTGGCTGGAGGCTCAAACTTCCAAGTTCTTTTACGGGGCTTAGAAAAACTGAAGGACCATTGCAATAAGTGTGTGAATTTGAGAAGAGAATATGTTGCAAAAATCATAATCAACTGATCCTCCTTTATTTTCTTTTGCCCAAAGCTAAGAATTTTTCAACAACGCCTCGTATATTTCTCTCTCTCTCTATATATATATAAGGTGGCGAACAGAATCATTAGCACGCCGGGCGAAACGCTTAGCAGCATTTCATATGTCTTTACGTTCTGAGTTCAAATTCCACCGAGGTCGACTTTGCTTTTCATTCTTTCGGAGTCGATAAAATAAGTATCATTCATTGAGGTCGATGTAATCGCTCCCCACGAAATTGCTGGCCTTGTGCCGCAATTTGAAAGCAGTATGTCTGCCTACATATAAGCACCGATACATGCATACATTCACTCACAGGTACATACATACGCGCATATATGCACACTCATACATGCATGTAATGTATGTATATATATGTGAGTGTAAGAAGATGTGATGAGAGATTCCGTGAATATGCGTTCATGCTTAACAATAATACTATTGTCTCTTTGAAGAAAAGGAATACTACTTAAATTGAATATAAAATGTCTAGTTTTACATGTATTTAAAGCGACCATGTTTTTCATTTGATGGAGCCCTATTTTAACACAAAAATTACAGTTGTTCTAAAGAAACGAAACCATTTAAAATTTTCTCAGTACATTAACAATAAAGTTCTTTGTAAAGAAAAGAATATCTTAAAAGTCTAATCGTCTTCATGTCTTGTGTAATTATATATATATATATATATATATATATATATATATATATATATATATATTAGGACACAGAAGTGTGTCGATAGCCAGCTGGAGGAGATGTCCTCCTGGGGCTAAAAGCAACAGTAACATCCACCCCTCGGGGTCAGCCACATTTAAGTGGCAAATATACTTCACTTTATCGTGCAGTTACTGTTAATACCTCGTTCAGAGATTTAACATTGCTTATATATATATATATATATATATATATATATATATATATATATATATATATATATACATATTTAATCTTTCTGTGTTATGGAAGAAGAAATATATAAAGAAAACCAGCTTTCATTGTGAAATTTAAATAAAAATTCTTTTAACACTGACAAATGCTCGAATAGTTGTTTAGGTCTTTGTTTTATAGTATCATAAATCTTTCCGAAGCAATAAAATACAAGAGTTGCTTGAAATATCTGTTTATTAATAACGAAAATTCCAGGAGTAACAAGACATATAAAGGCAGAAAAAATAATTTAGAAAATATTTTTGCCAAAAGAAAAATAATAATAATAACAAGCACGCACGCGTGCACACACAAATGCACACGCATACACACACACAAACATAAATGCATGCACGCAAACATGCATACACACTGATACACTAATTTTTCATACTTTATTCCTTATAAACTATTCTCGTCTTATCTGAAAATTTGCTAACTCTAAAACACACACACACACACACACACACACACACACACACACACACACACACACACTGACACTCTCTCTGTTTCTCTCTTTTACTGATGATCAGTTTGATGACGGCTAATAACGCGAGCCTTCGAAGCAGCTGATAATTTCCTTGTAAAAATATACGTTGCTCCACTTGAAAATAGCGAGCCATCTGTCAATTTAATGTTTGCAGTTAAGTATAACTATACTTAAAAGCAAGCATTAACACATAACAATATAGTCACCTCATCAGATCTTCGAATACAGTTGATGATGTAGATGTGTTCTACTCACGCGAAACTCCAATAGGAGGGGGATGAATCAGTACTATTAAATGTATGCTTATATAATCTACACATATACTCGTTTACTTGTTTCAGTCATTTGACTGCGACCATGCTGGAGCCCCGCCTTTAGTCGAGCAAATCGACACCAGGACTTATTCTTCGTAAGCCTAGTACTTATTCTATCAGTTCTTTTGCCGAACCACTAAGTTACGGGGACGCAAACACACCAACATCGGTTGTCAAGGGATGTGGGGGGGGGGGGCAAACAGACACACAAACATACACACACACACACACACGCACACACACACACACACACATATATATATATATATATATATACGACGGGCTTCTTTCAGCTTCCCTCTACCAAATCCACTCACAAGGCTTTGGTCGGCCCGAGGCTATAGTAGAAGACACTTGCCCAAGGTGCCACGCAGTGGGACTGAACCCGGAATATATATGTTTATTTATATACTTGTATATACATGTGTATATATATATATAAACATACACACATCAAATACGCGGAGGTTTGTAAATCCGAGCGGTTTAACCCTCAGTTAGCTCCTTTACGAATAGCGGAGTGTAACAGAGTGCATAGAGGTGGGCATTTTCCCTCAAACACTGACATACAAACTGAAATTCCAGAGAGAATTTATTAGTCGAGGTGTATCATATACTGGGTCCATAAATGACGATGATGGTTCTGCATTATAATCATTTCAACAATATATAGTTCAGATACACCATGAATATAAGCGTATTGCATGTGATTCATGATCATTTAAAATTCTACTTGGGCTGTTACGAGTGGTATTCAAGCTCACATTAGACGCAAGACCACACATTTTAAGCGAATATATTTAATGCATATAAACACATTCACTGTATTTGTGTACAAAACGAATTTCCGATTCCTTAATGGGAGAGATATAAGTAAGTTTTGTGAAATAGTATTACTAGGCTTCCTACATATTATATTGTTAAATCATGCTTAATCAGTAGTGTTAACCTAAAAAAAATTTATGTTTTCAAAGAAGCGCTTAATTCTTTTATGTATAAGAAAGAATACTTCTCAAACGCTATAAGAACACACAGTGGATGAATACGAATTCTAACGAGCATTCAAGTTGGTTATTTCAAAGTGAATTATGTGTAGCAATTCAGTTTTTTTTTGTTTCTAGCTTTAATCATTTATATTTCTTTCACATGCTAACATGACTCAATAAAAATTCAATAATGAAAAAAACAGAATAACATCTGAAAACGAAAGACGTTACAAACGGCAGAAATAATTAAAATGCATAAACATACAACACACCCAGAAATAATACACATGTCTATTTTTATCAATACACCTAATCTACAAAGTTCACAAAGTTAAAAGAAGACATTGTATATATATATATATATATATATATATATATATATATATATATATATATATCAGATTCTGCAAAAATAGTTTTATTTTTCTTTATCTTGCTTATTGTACGCTCTTCTGAAATTATCTTCTCAAGTCCTAGTGTTCTCAAACTTCCTCTTCTCCACTGTCCCCTTGACTTATATAACATACACGCACGAAACGAATATATGTATATACACGAACATTAATGTATATATATATATATATATATATATATATATATATATGTGTGTGTGTGTGTGTGTGTGTGTGTGTGTGTGTGTGTGTGTGTATGCAAACATACTTCTTCACTTATATATGCATATGTATTTCCGTATGAATATAAAAATTATGACCACACACACACAATTTGTGTGTATATATATATCTATGTGTGTGTGTAAAAAAAAAACTATTCATATAGATCTATGTCTAAGAATATATATATATATGTGTGTGTGTCGATACATAAAAGTTATATTTTTATGAATACATATATACATGTTCTTTTGTGAGTCACCGTGTGATCGATTAGCTCATTGATTTTTCACCGTGTTTTTTTCTCTTTCAGTTGTTGATAGCGTAAAAGAAACCAGCCATGGACGAGGAAGACCATACGTGAGTAGACAACATTTTCTTCTGTAGTAAAGCAAATTAATGAACTAAAATAATGATAATAACGAATAAAAAATAAAACGAATGAATAAATATTAAACGAACATTCGCACTAAGATATAATTGTGTAAGAATATGAAGCAAACGATCTATTATATGTTTGAAGAATCTGTTCTTTCACCATCATATTTGTATTTTTGTATTCTAACAGAATTCTTTTTAGATGCCTGTAACTTTAAGTTTCCCCAATTATTATACTACTCACTTTTTGAAAGCGTATTTTGTCTCTCTGTACATTCTAGTGTTTGGAGTAACCATGCTATATAAAATAGTTGTGTACTTTGCGGTAAAATATCTGGCTAGTTTCTAGCCTCGTTAAAGCTTCATCAGTGAAAAGAATACTCTCCTTTTTATTAGTTTGTCTTTCAACTGTGCGATAAAATCTGAATGTAACCAATTTCTTTGTTTTTGCTTTTTCAGTATAGGCTAAGCAGTCTAAATTGTATATTTATTAAAAAGTTATGCTTATACGCTGCATTTCAAATTATGAAGCCACAAAAAGAAAACCAAAGAAAAGGAAATTATGTTTAGTGTACACTCACACACATATATATGTAGGGGTGTGAGACAAACAGAGAGTTACAAAGGGTACACATTTCTACTAATAAAATGCTAAGATTCATATTGTTAATGAAATAATATTCGGATAAATATAGCGAGCAGCTGGAACAACAAGTCTAACACGTTTTTAATCTGTTGAAAATCTCGAACGTCATCTGGTGTTGACACTAAACCATCGTATTATTTTCATTGACATAACTTGTTACGATGTCTCACATTTAAATGGAAATTTTCCTTCATCGTAGAAGAAAGAATAAAAAAAAAGTGATTTTCTAATCTATTATTGCACTGATGCAAATCGGTGTGTTAATTTGATTATCCAATCTAAAAACATCTCGACATTTTTAACTTGAAGTATAGACGGAAACATTTGTTACCAATTCTATAGTGTACGTCTTATGAGTTGGTTTAATAAGTAGGAACCATGGATAAATTGCTTTAATGCGGTTTCATTGTAAGAATCCAGATCAGTGCGGATATCTCGAAGGAGTTGAGTTTGCCACTTTTCAAGGAACAATGAAAAGTGTATCAGAGATATTAGACGGACGATTTTGTTTCTCATTCCAAAATTAAAAGCAAAATGTCTAAAGACCAAATGGATATAATCAATATTTCTAAATATACGAATGTATTATTTGTGTTTAAAATTTTTTTTCCTTTGCTTTTTTAGATCACATAAATACGAATTAGGATTAAGTCCAAGTCTTTAAAAGATATTTTCGCACTGCCTTTTCGTTTTGAATGTGTATTTTTTGTTTAAATTCTTGTATTTTCTTTGATATATCCAGCAATTAAATAAAATCATTTTTTCTTAATTTCTTGTTCTTTTTCACAGTGAGGAACAGACTGAGTAAGTATAGTAATAGAAATATAGATGAAATCTTTGATATCCTCTCCTTTTTCACCACTTTCAAAATGCACGTTGACTTGGATGGTAGCTTAATTAACGAATGGTTTTCTTATTCTAGTCTTAGTCAGTTTTGACCAAAATCCATCTTAAAGACTTTCATTGTTCGATTTCTTCCTCTCACCTTACACGCGTCTATGCAATTCTTTTAGTTATGGTATATGTGTGACACCGACAACAATCGATATAGAGAAAGAATGTAGTGGAAGAATAATTTTGAAATATTAATTTATCTTCTGTGATAACTAAGCACAAAAATTATTATTTTTGGATTCACTTAATACGATTAATTATTTAATAAGATTGCAGTATGTGAGCCACCATAATTCAGATATTAAGATCGACATACAAAGAATTTTCAGGAAATAAATTATATTAAAAAAAATAATTGCAGACGATAATGTAGTTGAAAAGAAATTAATCAAGATTTAATAGAAATCTGAAAAAAACAAACAAAAAAAAAAAAACAGCAAACCAAAAAAAAAAACGTAAAGAAGCACAACAGAATAAACAATACAATTAGATACAGCAAAAACAAAAGAAAAAGAAATCATTCTGCTACGAAAGAGAAATAATTTTGATCGTTAGACATATTACATAAAAGAAATAAAATGTAAATCTATATTTTTGTTTTCAATAATAGAATCGAATCATTACGCTAAAATCGAAAAATATCGTATTGTAGTTTAAAACGTTTGTCAGATTTACAGTGAAATCACTACTGGAAAATAAATACTTCCCAGGACTTCATTTAACGACTAGGCCAAACGGATACCAGTGGGGATAAAAGACCCAAATCTATACCAAGGGTCGACATATTAATCTAGTAATTGCAAAACTTAAGATGTAGAAATTAAGCTCTGGATCATAATGTCCTTTCGTGGAAAAGACTGCACTTTCTTTAGAGGAAGTTTGATTGAATTTTTTTAAGAGTCTTTTTTTTTTTTATAAAATACTCTATTTAGAAAATTAAATAATTAAGTTTATAGCTTGCAGAAACAATCTTTGAGTAAAAGAGTAAAACCGTGAAGTGAGAGTGACACAATTAATTCAACTAAATTATAATTACTGAAGCGGTATACTGGGAAATAAATACATTTTTATTAGGCTGATCTAATGAGAAGAAAACTCATACAAGTAAATGAAGTTTGTTGTAATGCATTTCATATAACTTAGAGACGATAATAATTAAGCAAAATGCCACGTAACTTTCTTTTGTCAAAGGTCTAACTTAGAAAAATGAAAAATAAAAAGGTAGCTAACCCCAAGACTTTTGACTTACTCAGCATGTCGACAAATAATTGATGCTACTTATTTTCTGGACTTGATGAGTTTGACTTCCAGAGAGTTGTCCACAGTTCTTTTGCTCAACGGTTGTTTCTGAATCAAGCGAATAGGATAAACATATCTTTCTAAATAAGACTTCAATCTTATGCAGATTACCTATTCCCAGAAGCCATGAACTGACGTCATGTGGAATTAAGTATTGTGGCCAGAATTTATCTGCAACGGATCAAAAATCAAGGATTATGACCTAACGGAGCAACACCTCATATCTGACATTGTGTCTCGGCACAATTCTGCTATCTCTAAATTATAAGTTAGCTCTTAAGATATATATATATATATACTATTTAAGAATTGCTAATAGACTCCTGAGCTCTCAACTAACACTCACAAGACTTAATTTCATCCATTCCTTTTTATTAATTACCTCCTTTCTTTATGAACTTGAAGAATAATATATCTCTCCTGTTTCTTCTTTTAATAGAAATCTTTTTTTCTGTTTTTCTACTTTCCTTCTTTCAGAATCTTGATGTTTCTTCCAACTACAAACTCTTATTTTTAGACTGTGTTTTGGTTTGTTTTCAAACTTAGTCTACAAGTTTTAACTTAGATTCGTTTCTACCATTTTTTTGTTAAATAAGGTTTCCTTTTCAGGTTAAGTTTGCCATATTGTTCAATTAAAACATTATATATAGTAAACATCACCTTCTGTGTAGTCATCTAGTTTTTCCTAACCAATAAGACAGTGCATGTTATTTACTTATATATTTATTCACTTGTAAGACCTGAATTGCATCCATTTAAATTTTCTAGTCTATTGTTATAATATGAATTTATAGATGCTAGTCGAGACATTAGTAATTAAATTGCTTGAGTGTAGTTGCTTTTACGCAATTTGGCTGCTTGTAAAATTTATTTATAATAATAATGATAATAATGATGTCTTCGATAATAAGCTTATTGATTTAGTTTTTATGAAAAATAATTTTGCAGATATAATTAAAGTAAGAAGTCAATGCTGCTAACAATTCCAACACACTATATAACATTAGCTTCTTTTAACAATAACAACGACAAAAATTGCAATTTAATCCGCTTTCTTAGTTGCTATTAAATCAAACGTCAATTTGCATTATTCTGCCATTTTCATAGGGAATCTCCAGCATCTGGCTTCATGTAAGTGAGAGCTTTTGTAATTTCTCAAAATATGAGGTTTCGTTTACTTGCTATGACTGCATTTTTTCCCATCCCCATGCTTATATTTATCTACCCATCGATTTATCTATTTACCACGGTGAATTATTAATTGCATTCTACCTGCTTGCAATTAAATGAACAGAAATCAACTTCCATTTTTCTTTCCTAACAACGTTGTTTCCACATCTCATAAAATTAATGAAGTGTTTTTACTCTCCTCACAAAATTCTGATGAATGTTTTGAGATTTACGGTATTTGACTAGTCATACATTTTCTCTGAGTTGGTAAAGTTATTCTGTTACTGGTATTAGGAAGATACTAACGGGTGTTTTAAGAGGTTTAGTCTGGTAATTCTACTTTAAAATGCATAAATGAATCATTAGAATCCAAGCGAGAATTATTTTAGCGAAATATAATTACGTTAATATCATTAGAAGCCCACAAAATGACTGATGCCTATTTTAAAATAATTTCATTTCTATATCTAATAGCTTGTGTCTCCAACCAGATCATTCTTAAATAATCAAACAGTTTCTTTAATATCTGGACAATATATTTCAAGTGCCTCGAATCTTTAAGAAGAAAAATTAACTGATCACGTTTAGGCCGAGCGTATGAAGTTTTCGATCGGCTTCTTTTGTGACATAGTTTTATTCAAGCACAGCCAATTTGAATCTGAAAGTGATTTTATCTCTTTAAAGGATTAAACTGCTTCTTGTCTGAGTAAACAGGAATATCTTTCATACTTTTGCAATGCAAATGAAACAATTTGCTCTTTTACTGCTAGAGAAGAGTAAAGAGGCACATTTTTGGTTTGTTGTAACATATCGATGTTGCAGTATCTTTAGGTTTTAAATATAACACCCACAACAAAAAGAAGAAAAAAACCCTAAAAAACAGTAAAGAAAAAATGGATATTTGCATATATCCATCGGTAATTCTTTCAGCAATAATCATTAATAACATAAAATTGATCGTAGAAGTTGAGATCGACCAGTTAAAATCTGGTTACGCTCAATGTGCAGAGCAAGATACGAAGTACTGAGATATGGAAACGGTATACGTAAAGGCATTATGGTATTTTAAAATTCTTTTGACACTAAGTAAATCTATTCCCGATCGCTACAAAATATTTCAAAATTAAAGGTATTCAGTTGGTAATAATCAATTTATCAAATCTTAATATTTTGACTTCCCTATTCCAGCAACATTTACTCGGCAGCAGCTTTTCTTTATTAACTTCAAATTTAGTTTGCTGTACCTTGCTTGTTGTAAACCAATGCTTTTTTAAACAATTAAACGCATAGTAACGACACCTCTGCAGCAACACAAATAACTTCTCTGTAGTCACGCGATTGGCTAAAAATGGCAAGAAATTTTTTTGTGACTCTTCCTGGCAGCTTAAAATATAGTCTTAAATACACTATATCTGAGAAAAAAGGTAGAGTGGTCAGGACTGAAGTGGGGTTAAACCATAGCGGCATATATTGAAATCAAAGGGTTGAGGAATTTACTTTATTCATGTTCCTTCATCAATGTTACATTGAAACTCGTATTTAATTGAAGCTGTTTTGCAAACTTCCTTTGCTGTATCTGAAAAAAATATTATCTGTGGATTGATATTTGAGCCGATCGTGTAATATTTTATTTGTTCAATTAGTTTGTCCTTGCATTTATAATCACAGTGATTAGATTCTTTAACACTGAAATACGATGAAATAGTTTCGTTTCTTCTTCCTGTAATGACAGCCAAATCCACATTACCATCTTGAAAAAGAAAGGACACATTGATTAAGTTTATATATATATATATATATATATATATATATATATATATTTACTACCTGGAAATAAAATGGGGTAGTAACGGCTAGATCAATAACAACTGAGATTAAAACTCGATCTATATGCCGACTATTGAATTCTAGATGCTTTTTCAAGCGGACATTATGTGAGAGCCTTATGTTAACATAAACATCTGATAAGTATCTTTTTAGTCAAGAAGGTGAACTGTCAATCTCAGCTCCAGTGAAAAGAGAACATAATGCAAATAAACAATGAAATTAAACTGTATACCGATATTTCCATCCAAAAAATATCAATACAAGAATTCTTTTATCGTAAAGTATTTACAAAATACGTTTGACAAAATGGACATATTTTTATTTAAACTTTAAAACATTAAGCAACCAAACATTTGTTTTCGCCAAAGAAAACAGAAATGAGTATCCAAACTTTTGATTACATACTAAAGTGAACAAACTGGAAGCATCAATTTCCATGATAGATGTCTCCTATATCTTAATTTGGTTTGCTTTTGCAATCCTAGAACATATTTAATTTTCATCGTAAATAAGAAGTTAAAACAAATCCGTCTCTCAGATTAAGACGATAGTCGAATGCCTGATAAGATTCTGGAAAAATTCCGGATCAATGCTTATTCTATTTTATAAAATTTTTTATCAAGAATTTTTTGGACAGTAGCGATATTTGTTGTAGGTTTTTCAGAAAGCCGCAAGTATATGTTCATTCAATTTTAAACGGCAGTAGTGACAAAGTATTGTTTGTACATCTTAGGCAAAACAAATATTACAAAGAATTTCCTTCTGATGGACTAAAGTATTGATATTGTCAATGATGTGAATACGTACAAATTCTGCTGTCTCAAAAAATAGATCCGCATAGCTTTTCCTATCGGATTAAGATATTTCATGAAAGTGAATTTTATAAGGTAAAGACGATTGTTTCAAATCTAATAAGTTTGAATCAAACGAGTTTGCAATTAGCGTTCCCGTCTGCTGTATTACTCACCACTCTTGGTGTCGTTAAAAGTTTTTATTTCAAATTTAGCAACTATAACAAAAATGTGTGAGATTTCTAAGTGTTCTTAGCTCTTAACTGCTTTTGCGCATGACCGAAAGAAATTAATTCTTTTTCTTTATCATAAAAAAAGAAAACAAGACGAGAAATAAAATTTTATATATATTTATAATTTTTTTTTTGTTTGCTTTTGATATATGGATGTAATATCATTAACCATGGTGTTGAGCAATTTGGATTATTGCTAAGAATATTTTGTTTTTGCTATTCAGGCAATCAACCGAAGAGACTAGCCAGATGTAAGTTAACAGCATCAATATTTTCCTTTGAACATTTGTTTTGTTTTTGTTTAGTTGAAACATAGTGAGTCTGTTAGTCGAAGTAAACTTGTTCTACCTTTTTCAGATCAAATATATCTCTTTCAGTAACATCTGCTTTCTTAATCTTTCTCCTTTTTAACTTATTAAGGAAACCTAACATTTTCCAAGAAATTAACTACTATTCACTCTGTTATATATTTTGTTTTAGTTTTGTTCACATTTGTGTGAATCTTTTCTGTGATTATATAAAACCAGAAACCCTAACAAACAGATAAGAAAATGCTTGCTTTTATACTTCAGTTGTTATTAAATTCATGTACGTTTTTGTTTGAGATTGTTAGACTAAGTTTACTTGCAGTTCGTTTCATTCGAAGTGTGTTTCTCTTTTCAAAGAAATAATTGCCAGTACCAGTAATATACCGTTTTAAGTTATCAAGTTTATGGAGGATATTAATAACATTAAGCATTATTTCAGAGTAGACGTGAAATGATTAATATCAATATTTTAGTGAAAAAGTTTTTAGTTATTAGACAGTATCAATATTTTCCATACTTTCTGATACAAACATTTTGAGCTTCTGCAAAATCTTTGTATATACGTATGTTTGCATATATACGTGTGTGTGTGTGTGTGTGTTTATGTGTTTATGTGTATATATATATATATATATATATATATATATATATATATATATATATATATGGTGAATGCACTGAACGTCTGTGTGCATACATTTATGCATTTGCGTAAAATTTAAAATATATGTTTTAATTTCAATACAGAGAAACTGTGGAGGAACCTGCTGCTCCGATGTAAGATTTTTCGAAACTTCACTTATTTGAGTCTATCAGTTTTTTTCCTGAAACGCTTTGTTTCATCCTGCTTTTCACTATTTTTGTTTTACATTCCCCTCCCACCATCACACCAGACCACTGTTTCCGATTCTACAACCACTTTCCCATTTGGTGACCCTCGATTTACTCTCATCACGTATTTGGCCATAGTAGGAATAACTTCAAGACAATTGTGGCCAGTTTTTCTTCGCACAAACATTAACTAAGTTGTAAACTTCTACTTGGTCACTCGATGTGTTAGAAATAATAAACTAATATTCTTCAAATTACACTCTAATTCGTTTAATAAAGGATATATATTGGATAACATAGTCTCTGATTAAGACAAGATGGTTACATTTAGAACGTCGCTGTCGGTCATAAATCGTTTCAACGGAGTCTCTTTTGTGGCTCAGTAACAATATCTTAGTCTAGAATACTGTAGCAGTTTTGTAAATGTACTGAAATACAATTGTTAGTTGAGGCATCTGCACTCAGCTAATGTACTCATGCTCCAGCTGGATGGTGGAATGGGAAAGCACACATTCTGTTGTTGCTGGAACAAATATGATTGCTTAAAAACTCTTTTGCATTTAGAGGAAGAATATTAGAATACAGAACCAATAATTTATTTCAGGGATCACAATGACGAGTAATAAGTTGTCCAGCTGGAAATATGGGAATGTTGTGTTATAATACATGTGAATGTATTTTTCCAAACTTTTCTTGGATTGAATGGTAGTTTCTACCAAGTTATCTTGTCAAATAGACAATCACAAGAATACGAAATGTCAACTGCGACTGAAGTTTGCAATGCAAAACTTTCGTGATGACAGGAAGTCTAGATGCAGATTTGATGATTGCACATATTTGAAGATTTTAAGTAACATTCTGTAAAACACTTCACTAACAACTTTGATCCAAAGCTTTAGAAATCTAATTTAAAAATGAAATCAGCTTCATACAGCCAACAAAGCATTCAAGTCAGTGATTATAATTAAAAAATAAATATAAGCCTAATATAAATGCGAGGTACATAAAACGTGTGTGAAGTTTCGTTTCTTAGTTGACGTATTTACAGCTTCACTGCAAAGGTAGTCGCAAATTCTTAGACATATATGGAGCTCAGTTATTAGTATCTCTTAAATTGATGTATGTTGTTAATCTACTTTTCCTTTCGTCTTATTTTATATCTATCTTTTCCTTATTTTCATTTTTATGTTGAAATTATCTTTTACCACGTTTATTTATTTATTTTCATATCTAGGAATGCTTCTTCTGAAACTTTCAGCACTGAAACATATTTTCCTTAAAACCTTTACCATATTTGCATGCTGAAAGAATGTTTTATTTATACATATTCTTTTACTCACCGGAAATCACCTTCATGGAGCATCACCTCTAACTGTTTTATAAATAAAATATATCGACTTCAGTATGCGTATGGTTCTGTCGATTGGCTCAATAAATCACTTTGGCGTAAAGGGATATAACTCAATGTCAGAGTAATCTCGTGCAATGCAACAGTTTATAAAGACACACATAAGAAAGACTGTATATAAGACAGTAGGGCTGATCTATCACCAGTAAGCACAAACTATAGATCTGTTTATCGCACCTTGTCATTAAAGTAAATATAGGCGCGCTGATGGTTCTGTCTCCTGAAACAGGACTGAACTTGTATAACTTCACAACAGTAACTTAAAGATAGACACCAACACAGCAATTAAATTGGAGATAAATTTAGACCCACAGCTTTTGCTGGACTTGTGATGACACTGGTTACACGGTAGACACTGGTTGCTAGACTTTATGATGACACTGGTTACATGGTAGTAACTACATATGTTTTGGCTCTCTGTTCCTTAATTCTATCATATTAAATTAATGCTGTTCTAATATATATGAATAACAACTTATAGAAAATAGCGTTAGAAAAATTATGAATGCAGGAAGTAGAAATTAAAATTAATCTAAAACAAAATATTGGAATAGTTTAGTGTTTCAGAGAGAAATGGACTATTGCACTGTGAGAAGTCAGAAGCGGTAAAAAGTCTGACAAAATTAAATCAGTTGTACTCCTTTACGTTCTGTGTTCAAATTCTGCGCAGTCACCTTTGGGTTTCCACTTTTATGATAAATAACAACTGAAGTCGAATATTTTTTAAATTATCAAAAAATATTAATTTTATTTATTCCTTTAAGGAGGCGAAATAAAGATACATTAACAGAGAACAAAAACAATTAAAATCTTGTTGGAATATCTTGAATATTATTTCCATCAAACAGGAAAATATTCTACCAGACTGATGTGTCAAAAATTTATGATTTAAATGTAATTCTTTTAAGCAACTTTGCCAGTTCCCGTAAATAGCATGATGGTGATCCTCCTCCTCCTTCTCCTTCCTATTATCATTGTTTTTCAGTTTATATGAATTATTACTCCATTATACTGTTTAACTTTTCGCTTTATTTGTATTGTAAGATTTTATTGTAGTTAAGCATCTGTAAATTACCTAGGCGTAAAAGCTGATGCCTCCAAAACGGGAGCATATACATAGCTTCACATAGACTCACCCACTCACACGTGTGCTTTTCAAAAATTCTTTTGTAGCTTTTAAGTTATTGAGGGAACAGAACTGTTCCAAGGAATAAATGAATTACTGTTCACTCAATGATGTACATTTTGTTCACGTTTATTTTTGTTTCTTCTGTTACTATATTGGTTTAAATTGAAGATAGCAAGTAAAAAATCTAACTAAATAGATAAAAATTTGTTAGTTTTAAGACTTCAATAATTTTGTAATAAATTCATGTATTGCTTGTTTGATGTTGTTAGACTAAGTTGTTTGACTTATTCCAAGTGTTTTTTAAAAACTATTTTAGGATTGATGGTACAAGCCCCTGTAATATATTGTTATAAGTAATTAGATTTAAGAAAATTATTAATAACGGTAAAAATTATTTCAGAGTACATTTGAAATGATTAAAATCAGTATTTATAGAGGTGAGTCTTGTTATTAGACAACAGTGGTAGTATTTTCAATGTGGTATATATTACATCTGTATGTTTTTGTGTATATTTGTATATATGTGTGTGTGTCTGCATTTCTAAATGCACGATGAGCACTTATGTATATGTACGTATATATATATATGTATATTTGTACAACATTTTAAGTATTTGTTTTGATTTTAATACAGAGAAACTGTCGAGGAACATACTCCGATGTAAGATTTTTTGAAACTTAACTGCACTATTTTTTAATCTACTCTTTTTTTCCTGAAACACCTTATCTTCTCCTGCTTTTCACTATTCTTGCTTTTAATTTCCCACCCTCATCAGATCACTCATTTAAATTCCTTTCCAACTCCACAACCATTTTCCTCACTTGGTGACCCCATAGTTCCCTTCTGTCACATAATTGGCTTCAGCTGGGTTAAATTCTCAAGACAACTGTTGCCAAGTTTTCTTTGCACAAACATTAACCACCAGACTTTACTTTGTCACTCGACCTGTTAAAAAAAGCAATGTAATATCCTTTAAATTAATTCCTAACTTCTTAAATAAAGGATATATGAGATGATATGTTCCTTGATATAAAAAAGCTACGTTTGGAATGCAATTTTCTATCAGGACCGACTTGGGACTGAGATAAATCTCAGCTCATAAAGTAAAAGGTTATAACAATGCTGTAGATCCAATGATGGGCTGAATCAACATCACTATTACAGCAAAATGAATTATTTGCTTTTAGTCTATTACTGCAGAAATAAACAAGAGTTGCTTGTAGTCGCTTTGCATTTGAAAGAAAATTCTAGAACATACTCTGCTAAATAATTTCTTGAATTACGGTTAATCACGAAGGTTGCTATCAGCCTGTTGAATTCTGCAATAAAGCCCAAGAGAAGCAAACAACGAGAGAGAGAGAGAGTGTGTGTGTGTGTGTGTGTGTATTTATACATTTATGTAAAATTTTAAATATGTGTTTTGATTTTAATACAGAGAGACTGTTGTGGAACCTCCTGCTCCGGTGTAAGATTTTTCGAAACTTATTGCATTTATTTTAGTCTATCGGTTTTTTTTCCTGAAACGCTGTGTTATCCTGCTTTTCACTATTTTTGTTTTATATTCCCCCACCATCACACCAGACCATTCTTTTAAGTTCCTTTCCAATTCTACAACCATTTTCCATTTAGTGATCCTCGATTCACTCTCATCACGTATTTGACCTCAATTGCACAAGCATTAACCGTCTAGTAAACTTCTATTTGGCCGCTCTACTTATTAGAAATAATAACCTAATATTCTTCAGATTACATTCTCATTTGTTTAATAAAGGATATATATTGGATAACGCAGTCTCTGATAAAGAAAAACGACGGGATGGTTACGTTGGGAACTTCAGTTTTCATCACAAGTCTTTTCAATCAAATATAATTTGTGGCTCAGCAACAACTTCATAGCCAAGATTATTGTAGCAGCTTCCCAATGTACTGAAACCTTATCGTAACTTGAAACAACATTCGGCTCTGCTAATATTTTTATATCAGGAATTGTGATGGAAAACAAATTTAATTAAGAAAAATAGAGAAGAATATCATTTAATATAAATTCTAAGTACGTAAAATGTGTGCGCGGTTTCGTCTCTCAGTTGAAGTCTCTACAATTTTATTGACTACAAATTCCGTAGCGATGGGAAAGTACACGCCATTGACAAGCTCCCAAGAAGAGTGTAAAGCGTTTGGCGTTCCTGTGAGTTGCTGAAAATGTTCGGTTCACCCCAATATTTATTGTGTTTTTAACACAACATATCTGTGAAGTGATTTTCTACCAGACAAAACCACAGCCTGATGCCTGTTAATGGTGTACATGCGTTAAATATGATACATAAATAGCTTTTACAATATTTCCCTTTAAGATATTTTCCTTTCCTTTGTAACATCAACTCATTAAATAGGATTAATTCTTTTTGTGAATCCTATCTTCTTTTCGTCTTAATTTATTTTTCTCCTCTATTTCATTAAAAAAATCTTTTGTTTTAAACTTTCGTTTGACCTGATTATCTTTTCCACATCTAGGAATGCTAATCCCGAAACTTTCAGCACTGAAGCATCTTTTCTTCAAAAATCGTTTTCATATTTGCTTGCTCAAAGCGTGTTATATAAATGGCGATCCTGACGATTTATTTTCAAATGTTTTTTTTTATTATTTATGTCGACCTCTCATTTCCTATCTCTATGGAATGTCCCTGCAGTCTTTAGTATAAAAAGACCTCATTGAATATCAAAGTAGTCTCCTGGAATGCATTGTTACACACACACACACACACACGCACACACACTTCGGCACAGTCTTCGTCTAATATATTACGTAGACGTAGGATTTCATAACTTAGAAATAGATCGAAATTCGTGATCTTTGTTGGATACAATATATTGCCGGTGGCAAAATCCCAACTCATGGTTGGTACTATTACTGTCATTCTAGCTGTCGGCAGTTTGTAAAACATTTAAAATCTAGTAGAAAATAATGTTAGACAAATTATGAACGTGAAAAGCAAAAATTAAAGTAAAAAAAGAAGTACCCCCCCCCCCCCCAAACACACAGGGAAATTGATCAGTGGATGGTCGAAAATGGAAGAATTTAATACGGAGTGCTTGCAATTTCTAGCTAGTTGCATCGTTTACGCTCTGAGTTAAATTTCAGATCACACTGAGGTTGCTACTATTGTTTTTCTCTTGAATCTATAAATATCAAGTGAAAACAGGGTGAGGTATGCTCGGGCATTTATATGGAATTTCAGCAATTTCTTTTCTTTTGTAAATGTTCTTTAAATTACCTCTTTCTCAAGCTTTTACGAATTTCAGACTGAAATGCCAAAAATGTTATGATTTCAACGCACTTGTTTCTAGCAGCTCTGTCAATTCAAATAAAAAGCATGATGATAATTCATCTTTTACCTTTCAGTTTTTAATACCTATTGTTCTACACTTTTCAACTGTTTTAAAAATGTCTGTTTAGTAGTTGTAAGATATTTCAGTTAGATATAAGATTATTACTAATACAAATAAAAAGATTACCTTTTTAAAATTAAAATAATCTAATAAATATTGAAATTCTGTAATTTTTTCCATGTTTAATTTTGAATATTGTGTAATTTCTAAACCACATTGTTTTGGTGTTTCCCTATGTCACAGTTATATGATGTAGTATTTGTGATATTTGTAAGAGTATGAATTGTGTATAGTTTGTTTTGAAACTTCATCCATTTGATTGTGTTTATATTTCGGTGTTGACAAAATTGTTCATCAGTCTTATGTAAATTCAGAAGGTGAGGTGGTTGATGGTTAAGCTTTTGATCTATTTGCTCTAGATTCATGAGCTCAAATCCCTGTTAACTTTATTTATGAGACCAAACCGTTTAAAACTGTATTGCTTTATCGCAGTCCATATAACTGCTCCAGAATACGTACCAGACCCATTAGCAATAAGGATCAAAATCTGTAGCAGATTGTTGTTTGCATTTAACACACACACACACACACACACACACACACACATAATTCCAACTGGCTTTCTCTTGTGATTAGAACCAACAATGGTTTTCGGCCACATTGCTATCAGTTGTGTATTGCAGACGAACGTGATTCTGTTATCTACAACAACCCATATCACATTTAAACTACAAAGAATAAAATTGTCACCACAAGGTAGACATACTGGAGAAGCGAAGTTTCCCTCATAGGCGAACCGGTTAATTGGTAGTCAGTTTTACAGAAGATTATAGATTATATGCGAGTTTTTAGACATTCACTTGCAAATCTATTTGAAGTGAATTGAGAAAGAATAAGAAATTTAAGGAATATAAGCATATTTTCATATCGTGAAGTATGATTTTAAAAAATCAGTGTTTTGATGCGCTGGGGCATAATTGTCATTATGAAGCTCCAGTCAGCTCTGATAGAGAAAACATACAATGAAGACATGCTCTCAGAGGTAATTTTACCATACCTATCCCTTTAGTGACACAGGCCCAAGCGCACCTAGGGCTTTTATCGATTACTTTCAAAAACAGTGAAAGGATTTAACTGCTATTTCTAACCACTTAAGTGGTCCTCTAGCTGTTTCATATCGCAGAAAATTGTTGCTTTTGCTTGGACCCCAGACAACAGGTTGGTATATAAAAATGACTCATTGCTGATGGTTTTTAGTTAATGCATTTCAGTTTACTTTACGGCAGACACAATTTATGCATTATTAATAATTAACAATAATGAAGTAAAATTTAACGGCAGAAAGGATGATGCAAAATACCTTCTGGTATTTTCTCTAGTTCTGTGTTCAAATTACACCAAAGTTGAATTTGGCTTTCACCCTTCCGAGGGCAGCAAAGTACCCTTTAACTACTGGATATATGCAATCAACTAACTCCCTCTTCTCATGACTGTTGTATTTATACCTAAATCGGAAAACATTAATATTAGAATAACCAGGGTGGTGCATTGGTAGAATCGTTAGGAATTTGGCTTAGGTTTGTGCCTTGCAGCATTTCTTCCGAACTTTTCTATTCTGAGTTCAAATCTTAACGGAGCCAACTCAGACGTTTATCTCTTCAGAATAGGTGGCGGTAAAATATACCAGTCACTAACTGAGGTCACTAGTCTCGACTATTCATCCCACCCACCAGACAAAATTGAGGTTTTGTGCCTATATTGGAAATATATGAAGAGCAGTAGAGTTGCAAAGTAAATGCAATAATTAGTAAGAACTCAAATGTTTATCCATAGTATACGAACACAAAAAGGAATGTTAATTTTATGATATATATCGACCTCGCAGTGAAAAAATTTAGAAATCTACTTCATCATTATCATTGAATCTGGTTGGCAAAATAATTTAGGATGGAAGCTTCCGATGGGCTGAAATTTCAATTTAGCTTTGAGTCCCAGTTGATGTAAACCATGGTGATTATTATCCATACGAAAAGTTTATAAATATAAGACTTATGACAGTGAAAAATTGTACTACAATTGAAAAGGATAAATTTTTGTTGTCATTGTTGTTATTGTAATAAGATTTTTTTTGTGTTTGTTGTTATGCTTTTGTGGTTGTAATTTGTGTTCAAAATTTAAATTATTTAATTTTTAGGGAGACAACCGAAATTCCCAGCAATGAGTAAGTTAGCACTAATATCAAATAATATCTATATATCTGTCTCTCTCTCCCCCTCTCTCTCTCTATTTTTTTTCATAAATCTTATTTTCGTACGCACATTATTTATTCTCTTGTGGTTCATTATCGTTTGCTCCTATCACTATCGTCAACATTGTCTTCTTTACTATTTTCTGCTTCTGAAACCGTCCTTATAATCTTTATCATTGACCTAATTTTCTTGTTATTCACTTTATTACAATAGTAAAAATAAATTTCCTCTTCATTACAACATCCATATATACAGGTTTACCAGAAATTAAAAAATTAAAAATTGTTTTATGATATCTAGTGATACTACTTTTACTCAAACTCTCTCTCTCTCTCTCTCTCTCTCTCTCTCTCTCTCTCTCTCTCTCTCTAATACATATATATATATATATATATATATATATATATATGGATATATTTATATGTATAAAAGGCTATCCTATCCTATCTATCTATCTATCTATCTATCTATCTATCTATCTATCTATTCCTCTCTTTCTCTCTCTCTAGATATATGAATACACACAACACTAAACTGTACGCTCAGATCATAGGTTTTCCAATGCTACAGCAGAAACTACTTCAAGAAAACCCATTATGCATCTTAACCACACAACCCTAATTCTCGCCCATATAATTATGAATTCTACGAAATACAAAAATACTATACAGTTTCATACTTTGCGCTTCCTATCATAAATTTGTTGTAGCAAGAAATTGTTTTTTACTGTTGTTGATGTCACATGTAATCCCAATGGAATTTTTGTTATTGTTTATGGTGTCCTGATAATTTTTGTACGAAAGTTAATTCCTTAATTTGTAGAGATACAACCGAAGATCCTAGCACTGAGTAAGTTTATTGTTATTGTTACATTAAGTTATTTAGTTATCACTCTTTTTAACAAGAAATTTTGCCTTCATACATTCATTTCACCACCATATTGTTGTTCTTTCATCTCACATTTACCCCTTCTTTCGTTCATCATTCTGCCTTCATTTTTCTTTTTCTTCTTCTTTCATCCTTCTTCTTATCGTTATTTATATTAAACGAAAGATTCTCGCCAGGTAAATCGCTGTACAGTTCTTAAGTAATCCACTTCCTTTTAGTCAATATATCCTTTTACATTTTACTGATGTAAAACTTTTGTTTATTTCTGCTCAAACTCAGCTTTAATCAAAGCCATACAAGTTCTGACTTATTTCTTCTTCCTTTCAGACTGTGGGTTTAGTGGAAATTTGTTCGCTTGCTAATTCTAGTTTGTCAATCGATCTCTTGAGATCCCAACTCATTGGCCTATTTAATATTATACAGACAGTAGTAGGATGCTTATCACCAGAGTAGATATCAAATAACCATACCTACAGGAGAAGAAATAATGGTAAATATACGAGAGATACAACTTATTGAAGCTATTTATATAGTGTATATAATGTAATTTCTTTTTGGATCTCGTTGCCCCCGATTATCTCATTGAGAGTTCCTTATAGCAAGGCATGCAAGCTCTCTTGTGGGGACTGTGAAGATTGGAAACTTGACGAAGAAATTGCAATGCATAATAGAATGAAAATGGTTTCAAACAGCTTAAATTTATCCAACAACATGGCGAAGAACGTAGGGCTATATAGATAAATATTTTAGTTTGTCTTCTCACTGACAAAGTGCAGGATTAATCGTAGCAACGTTTTGGTGGAGTTTGATAGCTGGCAGTTAAAGAACCACTGGTTTAATTGGTCTGTCTGTTTTCCTTTCTCTCTCTTTAACTTCATTTACTTGTATACCTATATAGCTATCCAACCATTTATCAATATCCTCTTTTTATTTCATCTGCATTATCTATCTGTTAAACTCCCTCACTTATTCTCTCGTCTGATATGTCATGTATATATAGATGTATGTATTATGTGCATATTTCTAGTTTTACGGATGCACATATAAGTTTCTCTTTTTGCTAATCCGTATAGCATGTCTTTATTAGGTCTTTAAGTGCACTTCTGTCATTACCACAAGGAGTATTTCACCTTTCCTAATTTCATGGCTTATTTTTGTTTTTGAAGCAAAATGGAAAAAACACCAAGTTTTTATTACTTTATGATTACAGCCACCATCACAAATTTTAGTAGCGTAATTACCACTATTAATACTCTGTTCATTGTAATATTATCACAAGAAGCAATTTTCATTTAATTTCAAATCTGATTCACCTTTCATTTCGTTCTTATATTCATCATTCTCAGGATGCATGAAAACACTATTTTTTCTCAAGTTGATAGTTTCACTTTCTGTTTTATGCTTTAATTATCAATAAAAAATTGATTCTTCTTTGAACGCAAAATTATTCTTTTACACACTTTCTAATGAAAAAAAAAATATTTTATCAAAGGGAAATTGCACTTCAAGAGCTGCTGTGAAAATTAACAGAAAAATATTTTTATTGGCTGAGAAACACTCATCATAAAAATCATAGCTGAATACTTGAAAAAGATTTTATAATGTCTCATAATTCCTATATCTTTGTAGAATATCATGCAAGTTTGAATAACAGTCAACAGTATGCCGAGGAAAAATTGTATTTATTTAGGAAATACTACCTGTGATTTATTCCACTTATGATAGTTACAATCGAGCCAATAATTTAAGTAACTCTAATATGTAGTCATCCGTTGCAATCCAACATGATTTGATTTCAGCATGCATCATGTCTTCCACTATTGTTTTTTAAGTGTCTATATATCGTGGGCACATAAAACACTCTTGATTCTTCCACTCTTGTCCTAGTGAAATTACAAAGAAACCAAAATAGCCCAACGCTTACGTGGTACTTTAATAAAATAACTGCTTATGCAGAAGTTCACTGAGATAATATAGTAATAATATTTTCAGAACACTGGCACAAGGCTAATAGTTCGAAGACAGCCACACTCGAGTAAATCAATATGAATACTCGATTGATGCTCATTTTATCCAATCCAAATGGTTGGAAGACTAAACCATCCACAGAGGGATTTGAACTCAGAATATAGAAAAGTAAGGGAAACGGAAATATTAAAATACCTCAAAGAATTTTGAGGGGACACACTGGTACTCTACCGATTCTGTCAGTCAACTATAGTTGTGATATCAATCGTAACTAAGAATGGAAATTAGAAAACAGTTGTCATTGTTGTTGGCATTATAGAATGTAAAGCAATGTAGATAGACTAAGTTTTATAAGAAACTTAAGAGAAAATAAATACACAGGATATCAATAAAAGCGACAATAAATCAAACGAGACGGCTATTTTTAGCCTTTTTTCTTCTTTGTATTACGTTTTTATAGAATTTCATATATCTAAAATTCTACTGATTTGGCTTTAAGATGATTTCGTTCAAACCGTACTAAATTATCCTTATAGAAGTACAGTGAGAAAAATTAACCAACTTGTATATAAGTTGGCTCAAGTTCATGAGTATAGAAAGAAATGTTCTTGAAGTATGATTATCTACCTTTGTTGCAAATCTGTCTATTTTAAAATCGTTTCTCTTTCAGTCGTAGATTTTAGTCTTTATATAACTTTCTATTTACTTTACTTTTATTTCTTTTTTATCTAGATGGATGCTGCATGTTAACCTGAATAATGTATCTTAAAATCTTAATTTTGTTGAATTTATTTTTGTCTTTACTTTTCACCCTCTCTTAATCATTTCCTTTAGAATTTTATAAAATGTCTAAATGTTTATATATATATATATATATATATATATGTGTGTATGTATGTATAGATACAGACTCTTTCTAGCAATCTTAGTAATTCTGTTCAAGACTAATTATATCACTCATTTTCTGTACTTAAGATTTCTCTTTATGCTTATTTTCCTTTTTCGTATATATATTCTTTGTTTTGCTTGTCTAGATTCATTTACACACCAGAAAAATTATTTTCTCGACAAAGTATAATGTAACTTATATTGGTCATTTTATTTTCCTACTTATTTCTTTTCATTTCTATTCATGTCATAGACGTTGTCGCAAACTTTGAGATAACGAGGGTGAATTTTAGATGGAACTGAATCATGCTTAGTTAGAGTAATGAGGTTGAAGGCTACAAAAGAAAATACAAAAAAAACCCCCAAAAAACATAAGCAAAGAATGTGCTTTAAAGCCACAGAAAATATATACAAATTGACACAAAGATAGTTAGGTCGTTTGTATAGTTCTTCTTTTGTCATGTACTTGAGATAAACAGATTTTATTTATTTACTTATTTATTTACATCGTCACGAGTTATTTTGAAAAAGATAGTTAACAAAATCAAGAAAATAAAAGAAAAACCTCAAAAAGCACAAAAAGAAGTTAAAAAAATTCAAATATCAACAGAATAAAGCAAAAAGAAAAATCAAAATTTCAAACAAAACAAGAAAAAATTGATGAAAAATATTAATAACAAAAGATAAGGTAATAAAAGATTAGTATCTTGAATAAGGAATTATCCAAATATACAATTTGAAATTAACGCTGCGTTATAGAATTTGGATGTTACTTTACAACCACTAATGCGACTTCATCAAGAAATATTTTTCACAAGTTGCTTACTTGTATTTTATTTCATTTATACTATTATTATTCGTTATGGTTTTTGGATGAACTTCATGAATATGAAATATCTATTCTACAAAAGAAAAAAAACCCAAAAAACACGAAAGTCTATGGAACTGAAAACCGTACCTCTGTCGTAGGTTTTTCGCATTATTTTGCAGATATTATTAGAGTTAAATGTTGCTTTTAGTATTGTTTAATGTTGCTGATGTATCTCTTGTTCTCGCTGTTTTGTTATTGTTACTGTTGCTGAATATAATAGTTGTGTTTATTTACAGATCAACTGGTGGCGATGAGGGAACCGGATCGTAAGTTCGACTTTTTTTTAGACTGATTACTACAAAATGTAGTTTGTAGACATAGAGAAAACATGTCCGACTTTTCTCTATTCATCCTTGCTTATCTTTTTTCCGCCCACCAACTTTCAATTAAAATTGTTTCATTCCTATTTTTGTGTTAAATATTTGCATATGTAGTTGTAGATAGTCTGAGTTTGGTTTTATTTCCAGGTGTTGTGTTTTTTCTTGTTTTTTTTGTAGCCTATGAATACACATGTAGAATGAAAAAACTAAAAACAAAAACTATCTGCAGTGATTTTGTAGTTAGTGTTTAAATCGAATGCTTAGTTTTAGGACTTTAAAAGAAAATCAGTTATAGTAAACCACACAAGTTATGACTGAAAAATTAGATTTCTATTTCAGAAAAAAATCATATATCACGTATATTCTAAAGAATCAAATAGAATGTGTCTATGGTAAAGAGATAATATTTATTTCACTATTTGGTTTATTTTCCCAACTGCAAAAATATCTGAGATATCGTTACGACAATACTAGTTATCCTTTCAAATTTCAAAGTATATTATGGGAAAACACACTGGTGTTGTTTTACTAAAGTAAATAAGATAACTTGAAATTAACATTAAAAGTGAACGAAATACTCTTTGCCTATGCTCCTCCCAGTACTTGCAGCTTTGATTCGAATCTATTCATGATACCTATTTAAAGTTTGCAGCTGGACCGTTATGACCCAAAGAATATTTGTTATAGACAATGTGTAGCGCTGAACTTAGGTCTCATATTCTGTGACAATTTGAATGTTATGTAAAACCCAAATGAGTCGTAGAGTCGCCATCAAAGACTTTATTTTTATGTAGTATCGGAAGTAATTCATTCAAGCAGATGTCAGCTTTCTGTAGAATGCCGGCTTCGGTCGAAACATATAGTCTTTTTGCTA
Source organism: Octopus bimaculoides (assembly GCF_046866305.1). Lineage (NCBI taxonomy): Eukaryota > Metazoa > Mollusca > Cephalopoda > Octopoda > Octopodidae > Octopus > Octopus bimaculoides. The sequence continues at coordinate 55,201,666 of NC_142934.1, read as the reverse complement.
TATCACACGTTCGGATGACCTCTACTCAACTACTTCGACGTCTAGACTTCTCCTTCTATATCTACGTATTGGGCTAGCCTACTTCGTCGTCTGGGGGCGTCGACACAACACTTTTGGTGCACATTAAATTGAAACAGATGGGCTGAAAACCGAACTAGTGTCCAACACATAAGAAAGCGAGTGGCTCCGTAGCACTCAATGGTGCACAAAGTAATATTTATACTATACTTTTAAATAGTTTAAAATCAATATAGATTCTAATGTTACATGCTCAAAGAATTTTAACGTTCTTTACCAATATAAATATTGACTCTATGCTTATAATACATTCACTAAGATAGATTTACTCAAATTCTTGAATTCATCAAGTTTACACTTGTATTCATCTAATCACTCACAATCTTTAGGATTGTAAAATTATCTGTTGCATAACAAATTGTTGTTACTGTATATTTATCTTTAAAGGTAGATAATTAGCAGAAGGAAAAACCAACATAAAACGTTCTTCTTTGAAATAGAGTCGTACTAAATGTTTGTAAGTGGAGACGATAGAAACCAATAAAATAATTATTAACCAAGGATTCTTGAGACATGCTTTGTAAATATAAATTTATACTTTGATGAACAGGCATATTACATAAGATATATTATGGAGTGCCTCACATCTATGTTAACTTGAGCAACAAGTTCATTAATGTAAACAAATTCTAAGCTCAGAATACTGTGTGCCTGTGTTTCAGGAAATCAGTTATGACACTTCTTATATGAAGTCTCACAAACAGTTTGAAATAGAGAATTAACGAAAATTACGTGATAAATTTCAAACAACTCTGAAGCAGAAAAATATGCATTTCGGACAATTTTGCAATCTGGTTGCTAGACACACATCTTTGTGAATAAATTGCATAAAGTACACACTATAACCAAGTAAATGTTTTTCTATTTACAAAATAGAACATTGTCTCTAAGAGAGAAACTCTTTTCGCACAACTTTATACATTTATCCATCTTGCCCTGTGTGTATGCATACACATTCACATATGTCTGTCTGTACATCTGTGTCTGCATTTATGTGTGTGATGATAATACACTCGTATATACTGGCATATAGAGAGAGACATATAGAGGAAAATACTTACATATATAAATAGTGCATCAGAATAAAATATGCTTAGAGAATGCTTGGAAAGTGTATTGATTGACGTAATGTAGCAGAAATTTTAATCATTTGATAGTTACTGCTTGTATTCTTGTGTTGTGTTGGTAGAAATTAAGTAATTCATAAATTATCTTTATTTTTCTATAGCAAGCTAACTCCTTTTTACTAATAAATGTATGTTATATATATCTTATGAATTGAAGTAATTTTACTTTCTTTTTCATAGGAAAATATTGTTTTAATTTTGTATTTTTCCTCATAGTCTAAGATTTAAATTAATATATTTTTTTTTATTAATCTTGACTTATTAATTCACAAAGTTTTCTCGTTTGAACTTATAATCTATTTCTTCTTCATTCACTTCATTTACTTCATGTTTATTTATTTATTCATATTTCATTCTCACACTAGAACAACCCTTTGTTATCGGGTGATACACTCTTCAGTAGATTTATTTTATATTTCACTATATCTTGCTACAGAATCTGTCTAGGTCTAGACGTTAGAATATTTTGTTTGCTTCAACATTTTTTAAATTAATTTTAACCCGAGATAACAGAGTATCTCCGCTTCCTCAACTCTATTCATCGCCTAAAATGGTGTAGACGAAATAAAAATAGTAATATAATAATAGATTATTATTCAGTGATTGAATTTTATTTAATTAATAAAGCTTTCAATATCTATTTTTGTTTTTTTGCTAATGCAGATCGTTCGAAGGTGCAGATGAGGCTAAAGTCAAGATGGAGGTAAGTATTTCCGTTTTTTTCTGTCGTATGAATGTTTCTCTCAAAGCTAATTTTAATATTCCATAGCGATCGCTCTTTTGAGCCAATGTATCTTTGTGGGGCACCATTGTTTACGAAGTAGCTCATTACCATAATCATTGACAACGCCACACTATTATGGAAGTCTTTAATTTACACATAATGACGAACTTAGCATCTACGGTATGTATATGACTTGGGTATGGAATGAGATCCACTTGCCAGAAATTGTAGCAAGATTTTCCTCAAGATGGAATGATCAGTAGTAGAACATCTTTGACATTAACATGATCGATTAAGGCAAACATATGGTTAAAGGATAACAAAAGCACTAAATGAGTAATCATCGACGTGAAAGTACGATCTGCTGGAAATAACAGTAAAATATCAATGAAACCATGTTGGAATATATGGTCTGAGATTATACATGTCAGAAGATATGTCACGGTCGGAATGTCTTCGATTATAAATAGCCTTCATCAAGGCTGATCCGCAATATAACAACAATACGCACACTAAGTACATTGTAGGAGAGTATTCCTTTGTGTCTCCTAAGTGCAAAATTGTGTTGCTTTGTTTTAAACATAAGAGATGATATAAAGCTTTGGTGATGCAAAAGGGAAAAATAAAACTTAAAATATGCGTATATGTATGTATATTTTTATATTAATATTTAGCTGAAGTAACAGAGTAACTGAAGGGACGAGAGTTTCGTGCCTATGCACGAAATTCTCGGCCTTTGAGTCACTTTGTTGCTTCTGTTAATTATTATTATTATTATTATTATTATTATTATTATTATTCATAATAATGATAATATATGTAGGATTAAAAGGATAAAGATCCTTCCCGGATCAAATAGACTCATGGGGCTGGTTTCCCGGTTTTTAGTGTTGGATAGATTGTTTTGCAGTAATTGTTCCGGATCTTTGCATTATCAGTTGTTTAAATCCCACCAAGGTCAACTGTGCCTCACACACTTGTGGGGACGATTAACAGAGTAAGATAAGGTTTTCGACAAGATCTATCTTATCCCTTTCTGTGTCTCTGTGCTTCTAGCTTTGGCAGAAGATGGGCTCCGACAGATCTTGTTTGTGGGTGAAGACTATATATATATATATGTATATATATATATATATATATATATATATATATGTATATATATATATATATATATATATATATATATATATATATATATATATATATATATATATATATATATATATATATATATAAAGAAATGGAAAACAAAACAATAAGTCGAACAATCACAAATTCAATTTAATTTAAATATTTTATACAAACAAATGACATCTCATAAATTACAGTAATTTCAGCTTCATTAATAAAATTAAGTTTTTCAAGAATAATCAAATCCGTTTAATTTTACACCTAGCTAAATTGTTATAAAGATATATATATATATATATATATATATATATATATATATATATTCACCCCCCCCCCCCCCACACAGAAGCAAGCACATAAATGTAAAAGAAAGTGGAGAAAATAGTACTCGAATACCAACAACAACAGTTTTCTTATTTGTTAGAGCAGGGGCTTTCAAACTGTGGTCCGCGGACCACAGGGGGTCCGCAAGGACAAGACAGGGGGGCCGTGGACAGCAAATACTTTTTTGAGTAATATGAAAAAGCCGAAAAATTCTTCAGAAACTTTTACTCAGTTTCATGTGACCGTTCGTCGGGCAGCTGCAATAATACTGACTATAAATACCGACAGTATTATCGCAACTGTGTAACAGTTTGTGAAATTTCTTCGGGTTTAATAAATAGTGTGTGTGTGTGCATGTATGTATATTGTGTGCGTATATATATATATATATATATATATATATATATATATATAATGTATATATATATAAGAGAGAGAGAGAGAGAGAGAGAGAGAGAGAGAGAGAGAGAGAGAGAGAGAGAGAGAGAGAGAGAGAGAGAGAGAGAGTGTGTGTGTGTACTGTTCCGTCATGCTAAGATCAACCGAAAAATTACTCCATCTGGTTAGAGATAAATATTATTTAATAAATACAATATATGTTTTTATGTACTACTATTAGTTTCATGTGCTGAGAGCATGCCAGACTATATTCTAATACGACTGGTGTATTAGCACAGTATTCAGGCACTGCTCACATAGCAGTTATGCTCTCAGCACATGAAACTAATAGTAGCACATAAAAATATATATTGTGTTTATTAAATAATATATATATAAGAGAGAGAGAGAGAGAGAGAGAAAGAGAGTGTGTGTTTGTGAACATCTTAAGATTATGTGTATTTTATAATACCACCGTCTTTCTTTTGCTGTCACAGGGAAGATTATTTTTGATATATTTTGAATTTACATTTATTTTCGTCTTAACTATCATTAGTGATTCTATGATCAGATATTTATTGATTGAATGATTCACTTCATTAAACAACAGCTTCAGTAATGTCCAAGCAACTCGATGAATTATGGATGTCACCATTACTTGTGCAGATCCTTATTAACAATATAATTTCTCCTTTCATCTTTTTAAAAACATTTTTCTTGTAGGCTAAGAAAATTAGAGATAAGGAAAAGCAGGCACAAGAAATGGCAGAATATGAAGAAATGAGGAGAGACGAGAGAGAGAAAGAGGAGAGGGAGATCAAAGAACTGAGGGAAAGAAGAGTAAGTATATTAACATTTATAAATAATCTAATGAACCTATTTATTTATTTATTTATTTATTTATTATTTATTAGTCGAGTATATCAATAATATGAAGGGATACGGCCTGGGCTGTGTATATCATTACCATCGCAATTTTTATCCAAAGTGATAAGGTATCTAATTTCTTCTGTTTCAGTCCACCACGCCGTATATAAATACTAGACGTAGATACAATTTACTAAAATAAAAAATCTAAAAGTAATGCTTTAAATAATGAAGCGCATATTTAAAATTACTCCTATAACGTTAACTAAATAACGCAAAAGGAAGCTTTCTCATATATTTTTCACGTTAATCTTCTAGATGTTTCTAGAGCCCTCGACGATATTTCTCATTTATTCCTATTTGTTAACTTTTTACAAATATTTGGAAACACGCATTTTATATTCGAAGTTCCGATGAAGCTATAAGGTGTTACTCAATCGCTTGACTGTGTCCACTGCATGATATAGTAGAAACGCTGTAAGCTAATGAAATTCATAATTATTTATTCCCTTGTACTCTCATCTTATTTGGAAACATTAAGATAATAATTAAATCTAAACACAAGCAAAACAGTTGACGAAACGGATATTCTGTTCAATTTAGTGGCAAACAGTGTTGAACAAGAGTTCGTATTTTCATTTTATTTCTGTTGTTAATACCTTTTCTGCACGGATAAATGTGACTGATAAACTACAAGGTGCTTGTGTCCAATGAAATAATTTTTTTTACTTCCTTCACATTATCCATTCATTCCTAATTTTGTTGCAAGGCACGTGTTTAGGGATCAGTCGAGGTATTAATATGTATTAACTAACTAGTGCGGTGAGCAGGCAGCATCGTTAGCACGCTAGGCAGAATCGTTGGTACGCCGGGCAAAATGTTTAGCCGCATCTCGTCCGTCTTTACGTTGTGGATTCAAATTCGGCCGAGGTTGACTTTGCTTTCCTCCTTTCGGGGTCGATAAAATAAGTACCGGTCGAACACTGGGGTTGATGTGATTGACCAACCCCTTCCTCCGAAATTGCTGGCCTTGTGCCCAAAATTTCTAACCAATTGTATCATCAAACCGGCTATTATTTCAAGTTTTAGTTTTACTTGCTCTACATTTTTGCCCAGTGTTAATATCCGATGTAGTAAATATATACACATATATATATTCCACTGATACTTTCAGGAACGCCGTAGGAAGGAACGCCAGGAAGAAGAGAAAAGATTAACTGAGTTGAGGAAGATCGAAGAAGCACGTCGTAAGGGAGAAGAGGTAAGATCTATAGTTATGTTGTTACTGCTACCACTTGACAGAAACAAGAGAGTGTCAGAAGAAAGTCTTCACGGTATTTTATTTGCCTTCTATGTTGTAAGTTTAAATACCGCAGAGGTCAACTTTGCCTTTCATCCAATCAAATACGAGGGCAATTTGTTATTTTATGAAGATGCCATGTATAGAAAATCTTACACTATATAATGTGAGTACATATATGTGCATGTTTATATATGTGTATATATACAGCTGTAAAGGTATATATAATATACGTGTATATGTATATACGTGTACATATGTATATGTGCTTGTGTGTTCGCATAAAGTAATACAATTACTAAGCTAATCATTGCCTGGGTTTAAAAGGTTGCTTTGTAAAGAAGCGAATGTGTTTCTGACGCTGTTTGAAGCATTTCCTTTCTAATGCCCCTTGAAAACGCAAGGACATCACAGTACTTTGACACACACATACATGTACACATACACATATACACACACACACACACACACACACACACACACATCTTAGATTATGCATACCCTTACTCAGAAATAAGCTGAAAAAATACAACAAATAAGCTCGTTTACTGCAGAATGATAATTGAGTCGCATGCGGTTAATTACGTTTTATGTGTAGAAAGTAACGGTTTGTACTCAAGTGTTTTTGAATGATTAAATATCTCCTGGATTTCTGTAAACTTCTATTTTCGTTTATTCTGAAAATTCCAGGAAGAAAAGAAAAAGAAAAAGAAGGAAGAAGAGCAGACCAAGAAAGAGGAACGTGAGAAGAAGCTGAGAGAGGCTGAAGAACGTCTCAAGCCCAAGAAGCCAAACTATGTTATTGCCAAGAAGGGAGGAGAAGAAGGCGGACCTAAAGAGGTAAGATTCAGTTAAACTTTACTTTTTGAAATCCCCATTCTAATGTTTGAATACCAACAACAACAACAACAACAACAGTTTTCTCATTTGTTAGAGCAGGGGTTTTCAAACTGTGATCCGCGGACCACAGGGGGTTCGCAAGGACAAGACAGGGGGTCCGTGGACAGCAAATACATTTTTATGGGCAATTTGATTTTATATATGTTTTTTAATCGAAATCTTTTAATTGACAATAAACCTATTTGTTAAATACTGTTAAATAAATAAATGTAAAAATATATGTTATTTTAAGCAAATATTTATGTATAAATTTCATAAGCGTTTATAAGGGGGTCCCTAAGGTAAAGTCTGAAATATAAAGGGGTCCGCAAGTCAAAAAGTTTGAAAACCCCTGTGTTAGAGTTAACACATTTCTAGGAATATCGCCATGGTACTTGGCAAATTGTTTCTAGTGAATTGACTCGACTATAGCGACTTTATACAAACAGGTTATTCACTGGTGTTTTTAACAGTATTCCTTTCGTTTCTATAATTTACTATGGATATATTCTACAGTGGATTACATGAAGTGTGTGTGTGATCTCAAAACCATAGCAAAAAAAATGATATTTTAATTCAGTGTTTTGGCACATGGCTTGAAAATTACTGTATCTAGGTATTATCTCGTTCCATTTCCAAAGCTCCTAGACAATTTCGTTTATGGAATCCTGCATTATACATTGGATCACATGAAACATTTGCGGAGAGAAGTTACGATGAGCACAATTTTGTTGTGATCCTCATTACATATAAGAAAAAATCTTTTTATATAAGTATATCGACAAAATGGGGACAGGTAGGACAAGAAGAGACACGTAAGACAGAAAGAGGTTACAGAATGTGTGACGAAAGAACTTTGACACATAATCTAATGATAACAACAACAACAACAACAACAACAATAATAATAATAAATAATAATAATAAAGTGAAGAATAAATAGTGCGTGTGTTTAACCTGCAGCAGACGACCTTATATATATATATATGTGTGTGTGTGTGTGTGTGTGTGTGTGCACGTGTGTGTAGTTGCACGTGTATAAGGGATGACCACTAGGTGGACATCCAATATACTAGAAAGAGGTCATCAACGACCCAACCACAAACGAAAATAATGTTCCCCAGAAAAATGTTTTCTGAATTTTCAGATTTTTTGATATGCTAGGCCACTTGGTTTTAATTTGAATTAATATTCAATTTATCACCGTATCTATATAAATAATATATATGTAGTTAGATAGATAAAGAAAACCATTTATGAATGATAAACAATAAAATCAAACAAAATAGCTAAGATGTAAATTTCTTCCTGGGTCAGGTGATCATCAGTCGCAGGTAACTATTCTCTTAGACGTTGAATTTGGCACTGCACGTCAAAACAACGCAATCACTTGTTCTTTTTTAAAATTTGATACTTTCAAAAGCAGAGATACACGTCTCCTTCATGTAGTTTCTAACTAGAGACGAAACTGAACATAGCTATAAGGACAACAGGATATATATAAGAGGCTGCGAATCGTTTACCGCTCGAAGCTCTTTCAATTCCAGCACTGAAAACCCTCTCCAAATTTTATAAGAAAATTGTACTCCATTCATTTAGATTAAACATAATAAGCAAAAGCTATTAAAAATGATTACATACATATGAGTATGTCTTATAATACTATAATGCCATATAATAACACAATCATTTACTACTTTATCGTAAATAACGAGAGATTTTCCTCAATGAATTCAGCTTGTCGTAATGAGATGGATGTAGCCGTCGTCTTTTTGAGATACTTCTGAGTTCCGATTAATACTATGCGTTGCTAACATAGAAATATGCCTGGACTTGTCTCAGTACTACCATAAACATACTCATCTCGCCATTACATAGCGTAAATTCCATTTTTTAAACAATTTCAAAATATTCCGATTTTGTTTTTATTTGCGAGATACTTGATGTGAAATCTTGCATTAAAACAGATTTGATGCATCTTCGGAAGGTCAATATGCCAATAAGAAACGCACACATTGATTTCTATTTCATTTTTTTACATTACTAGTCAAATCTACGTCGCGAATGACATAAAATGGCTCTGACGAAACTAGCTGATTGACGAACCAAATGAATTATCAAATAATCGATTAATTAATTGGTTAAATAATAAAATAATTGATAACTTATAAAATATGAAGAGAGATAAATCCAGTGCATGTGTTTCTTATTAGCGTAATAACCGTACTAAGATACAACAAAATTATTTAAAAATCTTACTAGGTTTTCTATGCTCTGTGTAATGAACTTTCCTGCTAACCATCGTCACGTGTAATTTTAATTTAAAAAAATCCACAGCTAGTGAGCTGTGTTGGCTTCGACATATCTCCATGTGTAATTTTAGTGAGTGGAACACTTAAAATATGCACCTTATTTTGAGGGGCAATTGCCTGCTAAATTGACAAGTTTTTTTTTTATTTTTTAATTTAGCCAACAAGTAAAGAGGACATGCAAAAGTCTAAAGAACAACTTGAGGAAGAAAAGAGAGCTATTTTGGCTCAGAGAATACAACCTTTGGCTATTGATGGGTTGAATGCTGAGAAGCTGAGGGAGAAGGCCAAAGAGCTGCATGATCATCTTCGAAAGTTGGCTAGTGACAAGTTCGACTGTGAAGAGAACTACAAAAGGCAGCAGAAAGACGTAAGTAAATCTTTGTGATTTATATAATCATGATGCTTTTACTTCAGCATCTAGGTAACTGTAATTTTTTAGTATTTTCTTTTTTCTACGTGAGCAACTGAATAACCATTTAGTAATTTTATACTGATAATTAGTCACTGTAAGCGATTATTTGTCATGGAGGAATGATGTTAAGATATTATCTGCTCTCAGGTGTTCTGGTTGTATGCTAACAATCGTAGTTCTATTGTCTCTGCCACCTGATTGCCCTTAAATGCATTTGTGAATTCATCCTTTCAGTTTGCTGATTGTATACTGAGGACACAGCTCATTCAGTAACCCGCCCTTCTCTTCTATGGCTTTCGATTCTTAGCTTTCGATTTCTGTAATCCAATCTGCAAGACAGCAGCTTCTTTTCTGTGTTTGAGTATTGTTCCGTAGTCTTTGAACTTCCAATTCCTCCTACAAGGCAACAGTTACTATTTGACCATAGTCTGTTACAGGTTACCAACAAATGTAGAAAACTATGTTGAGTCAAAGTGATTTTGCAATGCAGTTGACTGAAAACTTTGCAAGTTCTACTGTTCATAACCAGAATAGACGGAGTAGTGTCAGTTAAGAGGTATCTCGATACTTCTCAACATTGCTCTTAGCAGCAGATGCAGTTTCAAGTCATACCCAGGACATATACCAATACATAGATATATATAATCTTGTTGGTGATTATTATAAAGCAAGATATAGATTCTCAATGTGGTGAGATTATGATTGGGCTTCAATCCTCGGTTGAGGCTACTTCTCTTCATTAATGCTGATAAATGAATTAAAAATTTAATCTGGTGCAAAATATTTTTCTCTAGTCAAAGCAAGACAAGAAACTGATTGATGTAGAAATAAACACGCTCCATCGATGTCTAGACTACAGATCAGTTACAGGTCTTCTTTGAAGCCAGTTCAGCAATATATCTATGGTAAAGCATGAATAATCTTTAAAAAAATAATAGAGCATTGTGTTTGGGAAAAAGAAAATCTTACAGAAGGAAACAAAAGTTCTCATGTGTGTTATTTTCTAAAAGAAATTCTCTCTGTCTTCTTCTCTGTAATATATATATATATATATATATATATATATATATATATATATATATATATATATATATATATATATATATTTAAAATTATAATACAGGGTATCAAGAGATACCACCACGCTGAAAAAATAGCAGTCAAATTCTGACTCCAAAACCACAATAAATGTCCGCAAGGCACGATTAGCGAAGACGAAGACCAAATAAACCAGTAAAAATAATAAGATAATTTCAAATCCTGGATTTCTGGCTTTGCATAAATGCTCTGCCTTCATCAGTGAAATATACTCAAGTACATAAATACAAATACATGTATATAAACAATATACTTACATATACGGACGTATACATACATATATATGCACGTATGCACACGACTAGCTTAAATAGCCCGCCTAAACAACTTCTCGTGCGATCCCGGACAGGATATCAGCGCAGTAAATACACTGACAAAACTAATTTATATAAATAAGGATAAGATCGGTATTTAAAATATTGATCTTATCAAGTGGTCAGCATGGGAATAAAAACCATCAAAGGTAATAATTATTTAAAATTATTTAAAATTATAATACAGGGTATCAAGAGATACCACCACGCTGAAAAAATAGCAGTCAAATCCTGACTCCAAAACCACAATAAATGTCCGCAAGGCACGATTAGCGAAGACGAAGACCAAATAAACCAGTAAAAATAATAAGATAATTTCAAATCCTGGATTTCTGGCTTTGCATAAATGATATATATATATATATATATATATATATACTGATATTCCGTCGGTCACGACAAGTATTCTGCTTGATCTGATCGACAGAAAACCCTGCTTAGGAAATTTACGTGCGAGTGGGTGACCACTCCACAGGCACGCACTCCAGAGATTCAGCGTGACACAGAAGGTGAGAAGGCTGGCTCTTTGAAATACATGTAAAGCTCATTTTCGCCAGCTGAGTGGACTGGAGTAACGTGAAGTAAAGTGTTTTGCTCAAGGATACAACGCCCCACCGGAAATCGGCTTCACAACTTGACGATCGTGAGCCGAATACCCTAACTACTAAGTCACGCGCCTTCATACAAGACCCCCCCCACACACACACACAGTGCAATGTAAATTGCTTTGCATATAGCTAGTTAGTTACATGTAAGTCGAGCCAACTAAAGAATTTGTTAACACTCGTATTATGTTGTATGCATCTACATATACATGCCTATGTATATAAAACTATTTTTTCTTTCTTTACTAGCTTATTGAACTCGCCGAGAGAGCTAGACAACTTAGCAAGGGGTATGTATTGATATTATATTAACATTGCTTATTTTCATAATTTATTGTATCCGTTTACTCACATATATACACACATAGACGATGCTTGTGTGAAAGTGTCTGAGCACAGTTATTTCACGGTCAAACAAAGTACAATTCCTACAATGTTAATTGCTGTACTTGTAAGTTTACATTTTGTATATGAATGCAAATTATGGAAGTCGGTTTATCAGGAGAATTCCTATATTCGGCGAGATGCTTGAGTTACTATTTTTATAAAATATTTTCTGTTGAGATTTCTTGTGTATTTATATATCTCATTGTTTTTAATGTTCTGTTTTCATTTTTTAGCAAGGGAAAGAAGACATCAGGAGACGTTCAGAGAGTTGATGACTCGTAAGTATTTCATAAGTATAAATATGTACTACTAAGTATATTTATCAATATCATCGAATCTGTTTATATATATATATATATATATATATATATATATATATATATATATATATATAAACAGATTCGATGGAGCAAGTTGAAAGAATCGAAACCGTGATCTTGCGATCGTGAATGCAACACCCTATCCACCAAGTACGCAAGCTTGTCTGCGTGCACACACACACACACACACACACACACATTGCCATGAAAATGTTTCCTGGCATTTTACACAAACTGTAAAATAAAATAAATGATACTTTAATAGGCAATATAGTTAAACAGGATAATTGATTAGTTTCATCTCCGAGGATATATGCAGTTTAGACGACAGGTTACTCCGTATCCACCTTTCTCGAATTTCACTGGATTAGTTTGTGGTTATGGGACAAACACTTTCCCAGCGCCCGTACATTGCACTATAACTACAGATCATGCAGTTACATAGAAAAAATATTTGATGTAAGACCATACTTGTATAGGACTCTAATGACGTTCTGAATTTTATCTATAAAAATATTTCAGTTTAGCACCGCAAATTAATAAAACGTCTATCAGTTAGGTATTATCATTGCTGATTACTGTGGTAAACATGGTGCCATTTATGCCATTTAGTTAATACTATGAGAACCTAGTCGACGAGAATCACAAGAATTTAGACAATGGACATATATAACGGCAAATATAAATATGTATGTATGTAGGTATGTGTGCGTGTGTGTAGATAGCTATATTGGTATATGTATTTGCATATGTGAGCTAATATATTTGTGTGTGCGTATACATACACTATATTAATTATTTCAAGGTTATAAATACCTCTTAAAGCGATGTCAGCATCCAGGATTCCCGGTTTTATCCAGTGTATTAGTGAAATACTAAAAGTTGTTAGCTTCACATTGATGGATATGGGTATATTACTATTTATGTATAAGAAAAATAGAGAAATTGGTATGCAGACATCAATTTATTTAAACGAATCCGATTTCGAACAATATCAAACTCATAGATCCTACAATCATTCCCATGCCCAATTGATTCAAATTAGAAAAAAATCATTTAAATATTCATATTGAACATAGTTAATTGAACATTTCCTCAGGGTCAGAACTTGATAGAAAAAGGAACTACATCCCAGTGTATTAATATATCATTGGTAAACTCAGCATTAAATTCAGATACGTGCGTTTATGCATTCTTGTCGGTACTGTGCAGAATAGTTTATTAGTAATAACGATAAGATTAGCTTGAAGAAATTGCTCTATAGTTATTTAATTAAAAGGTGCAGTTGGTCTTCAAATTTTTCCATAGAGATTAAATAAAATAAGAAGTGTCCATATTTGCCTTATCTGTCTAGCAGGTCAGAAATGGCATGCCGCATCTGTGTCGCTTTAAGAGAACAACAGTCTAAGGATGGCATTGCTCTAAATCGAGTTCCAGCCATCATATATAGCCTATGTCAAAGTACATCCCACTATATTCAAACGTGATAATCACACGTTTTAATGTTCTATTTAATGAAGATAATCTACTTATTGTTTTGAAATTCTAAAGCTCAGAATCTAGAGTTATAGAGCGGAGATAATCATAATATAAAAACCCAAGTATAAAAATTGCTCACCTCTTACAAACGTCTCTTATCGAGATTGCATTTGAAGTTTTGTTCGGATTCTTGCATCAACAGTATTTTGGTTTTCATAATAAAGTCAAAATGAAGTGTTTGTTGGTGCTGTATTTGATCATGATAAGTCTTGTATATATAATGTTTTAAAGAGATTGGTTTTTTGCATAATTTGTAAGAATGTTTAGATGAATGTTGTGATTCAAGTCTCTAATGCATGTCTTAAATTTTTTCTTCTGCTTTTACAGTTTTGACAATTTGGCAGATAAATATGCAGGTTGCCCTGTAAGTAAATTTACCAAACTATATATCTCGAAAAATTCTTTACATCTCTCTCTCTCTCTCTCTCTCTCTCTCTCTTGCTTCCTCTCTTATATTTTATATGCGTATGCACGTATGTATGTACATATATCATCATCATTGTTTAACGTCCAACTTTTCATGCATGCATGGGTCAGACGGAATTTGTTGAGAGGTTATCTACAGTTGGATAACTTCGCCAACCTACATGTTTCCGAGCAAAGTAAAAATTCTCATGCCCCAAAACAAACGGCATCACTTCTATGATGGTAACGATCTTTTACAAATATCACGTGATGCCATAACGAGAGTGCACGCGCGCACAAACAAATCTTTTTTAGTTAATGAGAAAAATTTATAAAGTGACTCAGAGGTCGAATGATTCGTGCATAGCACTTGTCAAATTCAACAAACTTATCGAACGTTTAACTGTCACGTACGAAACTCGGCCTTGAGTCAGTCACTTTGTAAATTATCACCATTAAAAATGATATATGTATATGAATAAATAGGCACTAAGGCTAGCGTTATAGCATAATCTTTACCAAGTCGTACCTTTCAGTATTTGTTATGGCTCTTTACGTTCTGAGTTTCCTTCTTACCGTGAAGACCTTTGTCTTAGGTCGATTCAGAGTCGGTAAAATATCGTACCCTTAAAATTGTTGCCTTATGCTAAACTTTAGAATTATTATTATTATTGTTCAGTAGTTTTATTTTTATAACGTGCTTTCACTTCACTACCGAGCGCAGCTCTGTGCGCCTTGGGTATGTGCTGTGGTTTGCTGTGGTGCTCTTATGGTTACTGTATTGAAAGTGTTTTGCGTAGGATGTGTGCAGTACCCAGTAGTGCAATTTTCTATTATTATTATTATCATTATTATTATTATTTCTTTTCTAGCCCAAAATCTTACTTCATAGCAAATATGAACGTCTCACAGACCACAGAAGTTATTGTGAACGAAAAGATTTGTACGAAAAAGTAAGTAAAGAATTAGAAGAACTGATAGACAAAGACAGGAAGATCAAAGAACACCAAAGAACTGTACGCCACAAAGTTGGAGAAGGTGGTGAAGGTGAAGGTGAAGGTGAAGAAGTTCCTCAGGAGGAAGAAGTTGAAGCTTAAATGAACTAATTAAACAACTTTCAAACAACAATATAAAAATGATTTTTAAAATGTATTAAAAACATATAGTTAGTTCAAAGGTAAGTAACTTTCAGTGAAGATATCTTAGCATTGTTACATGTGCATTTTAAATATTTCTATTGCCGTGTGTATCTCATACAAAATGTGTTCACAAGTTGCTGTGGAATTGTCTGAAATAAAATTTCTTCATCAGAAAGAGATTTCATCTCAGATAATTCGAGAATTCAACGGTGTCATGTCTTCTAACTGTGAAGATGCATTTAGTGCGATAAACAGATGCCGATTTTAATTTAATACTGCTTCAATTGTGCTAATGTTTAATTCTGTTTATCAAGAAGCAGGTGACAACGGGTGCACGGCATTGGCTAGACTCGAGAAAGGTGAAACGCGTCTGTCATTCTCCTGAGTCACTGCAGCAACGATGGTTACCTCGTGTCTATATCATATTTTTTAACACAAGTCTCTGAAGATATTTTGCCTCAGGCAGACAATTGCAAAGCATCATGCTTTCTAACGGTCTATATAGATTTTGTTTATACGCAGATAGCGACTTTGATTTAATGCTGTTTCAGTTGTGCATTCAGAGCTTTATACATATTTACTTGTTGACTCTACTTTGTTGTACGTGGGTAACCAGCAGCGCCGATAGCTTGGCATGGTGGACTACTAATCGAAGCAAATCGGTATTTATATACCATAGTCACTTGTGTTTTGTTCACGAGGAAAATACCATGGGATGATTGTATAAGGTCCTATGAATTAACGAAAAAATACTAAGTTCAAGTCATCTTAATGAAAATAAATTTGGACCAAAACATGAAAACAATCTAGTACTTAGTTCTCAAACGGCTCCATAATATTCATTATCAAATTTGCTGTACTTCCGGTTTGAATTACTTGCAAAAACAGTTCATTCCACCTTAAACTCACAATGTGTAGTAATAAACCACCAGGTGAATTTCTAACTTAAGTAGGAAGGATTTTCTCAGAATTATTTGTTAGATCTCAGACCTATCACTCAGAAACATCGGTCTGTTCCATTCAATTTGATATTCCGAGCTGAAGTCTAAATTGATTTATTTATAATATTAATCTATAATAGGAAATAATTATTCGTAAAATGGAAATAAATTTAGAAAAGATTTTAAAAATCAAAAGATATGCTCAGTTCATTTGAATTCGATCAATTTCCTTGTAATTTCTGGTTATTAGATACAACTACAATGACAAGTGGTTTGTCTATAATTCTTCAACGAAAATGCATAATATTCGTAACAAAATCAGCTTAAATTCCGTTGGCCTAATTAATAGTGAATCCTTTTCTCCTTGTATTTGAAAAGACTATTTTTGGTATTAAAGTTGGTAAATATTTTATTTTTCGCTTTATTCCAGAAATCTTTAACGTTTGAGTGTGACCTGCTTTTTCTTATCAAGATCAGTATTCTTACCAATTCGAAACAACTGATGTCCAACTTAATATCTGGTTGGACAGTAAGCTACAGATCTTGACCTCAGAACAAACTGACCAACTCTCTGATCTCTATCTTCCTTGCCCCCTTTAAAAACCTTAATTCTGCTGACAAGCGACTTCTAGGACACTCTGAAGAAATAGAGAGAAGCAAAGCAGAGAAAAATAATTGACTACCATCTGAAAATCTGACGGGTATTGGTTCAAAAATTAAGATCAACTATAATAAAAACTTCCATTTGATTGCTTTAGCAGTATAAAAATGGATTCAATATTACATGAAAATAATGAAAAAATTAATCGTGTAATTGAATAGAATCACGCATATATAGATATGTTTGTCAGGTGACCTAGACTTCTTTTTCTCTGTTTTCAACATCTAGTCGCTATTTTCAGCAGCTATTTTGATGCCGTTCAAGAAACTTTATACATCGCATTTGTTGAAATATGTCGCTCAACGTATTATTTTTCACCATGTTTGTTGTCGTCAATTATAACAGATCAGTTTCTATTGTATGGCATAATAAAATATTAAGTGGAATTTAATATTCATAATAAAACGAAAGAACACAATTACTTAAGAGTTCCTTAATTTTCTTTTACTCTCACTGATGGAAGCTGACCATTTCGGTTCACAAAACAGAACCCATGTTTATATCGATAACAACAATAATAGACAACAAATCATTAAAGAACACTGAAATATATAAGAAGCATTTAGAAAAGAAAACCTATTTATTGTGTGTATGTTAAATGCTGTTCTCATTTCTTGTTAAATATTGTTGTTTATCAAGCTGTCACTGAGAGGGAAAGAGAAGGAACGTCTCTATATATGTATTACCTTCAAACTAAATAAAGAGTGTGACCTATTCCCCACTTCAAAACTCTTGTCTTAATTTGTAATTTGATTTTCTTTTCCTTTCAAATTTTGGTTTTTGTGAAGAAAGAAAATATATATATATATATATATATGTGTGTGTGTGTGTGTGTTAAATAAAATGAGACTATTTCGAGATGGTCATTTTTTTTTTTTTGCAAAATAAACTCACGCACTATATATTTGTCTTTCACCTCATTTATTACTGCTCTTATTCTAACTTATGTCCGTTGTCCGGAAATCTTTCGTCACACATCCGTGACCTCTTCAGCTACAATGTTCGTCTTCGTGTGTGCTCTTATCCCAACTTATTTCATTCTGCTCATACACGTCATGTGTATGTGATTACGTGTGTGTCTGCATAAGTGCGTGCATGTATGTCTATGTAAGTTCTATATGTATGTATATATGTATATATGTACATGTGTGAGTTTCTGCTTTCAAAATGGGAAAGAAACAAATGCTTCTTTGGCCTTAATTGGTATGTTAAATCAAGATAGAAAATTCCTACCTCGGGTACGAAATGTTTCAGGTTTCGCTGAAAAGAAACACGATAAGTCATTTTAAAAAATCTTTTCACAATAAACTGTTTTCATTCTAATTAATAATGATTTAATCTGAAAAGATGATAGTTGGAGCAAGATCTGCGGAGTGGGGAGGATGAGACAAACTACCCATTTTTGTGCCATAACCTTTTCCTGAATGGCCAGGGCAATGTGTTGTCGTACATAATCTTGTAAGAGTACCACTCCTTTACGAGTAATTTGCTTTTTCTGCAAATTTTTCTGCTGTATTAACTTTCACTTTGGTTTAACACTTCATGATATACAACACCCTTCATATCGTACCAGACGGAGAACATAAGTATTTTTTCGACTGTTTTCATAGCGTGATAACCGTTGTAGTATTCATTGAATATGATTATAGATAACTTACTTTCATCACTTGAGGTGATTCTACACTGGAAATATTTGTCAGCAAATCTATTTTTCAATGAAAGTGTTGCCTTCTTTCATTAACTTAAAAATTAGTCAAATAATAAGGAGGCAATTGCTTACATACGTTTCTTAGTCCATGAAGATGTTCTATGGTTGAAGCGCAGCTTGAATTGAAATGTTTTACTAATACTCCCACAGTTTGCTTGAGGTTTTCCCTAACTACAGCTTAAACTTGGTCGTCCAGATCGTGAGAAATCTGCAGGAGAAAAGTTTCCCAAACGAAATTTGCCTAACCATTGTTGGCAAGTCCGGACAGTTAAACTATCATTTCTATAGATAGAACAAACGTTTCTTGTCACTTCAATTCTTGAAGAGCCAATCTGAAATTCATACAGCATTCATTGCCTGATATGGGTCAGATCTAAACTCATTTTAAAAGGGTAGAATCAATACGAATTTAATCATGGTGATATAAAATAATCTACAAAAAATAAAATAGGGAAAAATGTAAAAATGAATACTCATTTTAGCTTAAGTACTGAAAAATTCTCCTCAAAGTGGTCATATGGAAAAGCGACAGGGCTGTTTTTCCAACCACATCAATAAGGTATTGCATTTTACTATTATAAATCGAATGTGTTTTGGAATATATTTGAATTTCTTACATGTCTTGAAAACTCAACCTTTCTTTTTTGTAGTTGTTAATCATTTGTGTATATTTTTTACGAGAAAGCGTGGCTATGTGTTAAGAAGTTAGCTTCCCAATGACATGATTTATGGTTCAGTCCCAGAGCGTGACATCTTGAGCAAGTGTCTTCTACTATAACCTCGAGCCGGCCAGAAATTGAAAGAAGTAGACAGAAATTGAAAGAAGCTTGTTGTGTGTGTGTATATATATATATATATATAGTGTGCGTGTGTATGTGTGTGTGTGTATCTACCTGGCAACCAGTGTTAGTGTGTTTACGCCTCCGTAACTTAGCGGTTTGGCAAAAGAAACCGATAAAATAAGTCCAAACTTAAATAAAATTCTTGGTGGAGGTGCTCTAATATGGCCACAATCTAAGACTGAGGCAATTAAGAGATAACGTTGATGGCCTCTTAGTTACATTTTACATTAGAAATAGGCACAGGTATGTTTGTGTGGTGGAGTTTGCTTCTCAATAAATGGGTTTTCTGTTCAGTTCCTCTATAATTTTTGCCAACATAGACGTCGTGTTTTTGTGAGCTTCCTCATTTTTTCAAAAGAACTGACTGCTTAAATGAAGTAAAAAAACTAAGCAGAGAATTGTCGCCGCGTCGATATGTGGGATATTAAACTCGTTCTAAGGTGTTTAACACATATAAGGAAAGAAATCCCCAAAAGGAATGTAGCTCCAAACTGATGTGTCGCAGATGTATCTAGATGTGCTAAGGATTTTTAGAAAGTCAACTTTAACGCTTTAGAAAATTTACTCTGAATCTTTTTGAGCGTTTTGAAAATTATGTGATGAATACCTTTAACGAAGCACTAGAGGAGCTTTCGTGAAGCACCAACACTTTAATATAATTGTAGGGGCCTTGCCGTCATAAACAGCGTACCGTGGCAATTTTTTAGACCTATCAGAGCCTGAACTTCTTCAGAACTGACAACACTGACAACAATCAATTTCCTCTACGAAGGAAGTGAGACAGACCATAAAGAGAAGAACCAATATTCTTTCCTACTCTAGGTACAAGGCCCGAATTTCTTGTGGAGTTGGGGTCAGTCGATTAGATCGACAAAAGTACGCAACTGGTACTTAATTTATCGACACTGAAAGGATAAAACGTAAAGTCGACCTCGGTGGAATTTGAACTCAGGAAGTAAAGAGACAAAATAACGCTAGGCATTTCACCCGGCATGCTAACGTTTCTGCCAGCTCACCGCCTGAGTGAAGAACCAATATTAATAGACGACTAATATTTTATTTACTGACTTGGAAAGAACAAGAAAAAGAAAATCGATCTCAGCAAGATTCGATCTCAAAGTCGAGAAAATTACCACCTAGCAATCTATTCAACACACTGATGACTGTGCTAAACGGCCGTTTATGGTTCTGCCTTTTCATAAGTATTAATAATGGTTTCTAACATAAGAACGAGGCCAGTAATTTCCATAAGTTCTTGACAAGTACCTTATTTTATCGATCTTGGAAAGATGAAAAGCAAAGCTGATTTCGGCGGGATTTGAACACATTATGCAAAGAGAAAGCAGAACAAATAGCACATGGCATCTATTTTTCCGACACACTAATGTTTCTGCTTGCTCGCCGCTATTTCCATGCTTTCAGATTCGATAAAACGCAGTAATAAGTCAGGAATAGTGGTCAATAATATCGATTAATCCCTCCCTTCAGAGCTCCTGGTTTTGTTTCTCAATAAGGAAAGAAAAAGTATTTCTTTCTTGATTTCCAGTGCGCACGATGTCAAAAGCGACTTAACCTCTACTTATGTAAAATAATTTATGGTGTTATAGATGGGAAATATATTATCGTCCATTCTTTACATGTTTCGGTTTTCAGAGTGTGGTCATGCCGGGGCAGGCACCAACTTGGAGATTTTTTTGTTGACTTTGACTTTCATCCTTCCGTGATCGATAAATTAAGTACTAATGAAACATTGGAGTTGATATAATGGACAAGTCCTCTCCACCAAAATAAAAGGCCTTGTGCCTTTAGTAGAAGGGATTCTTCTTCTTCTTCTTCTTCTTCTTATTATCATTATTATTATTATTATTATTATTATTATTATTATTCAAGGCAGCGAGCTGGCAAAATGCTTAGCAGCATTTCATCCGTCTTCACGTACTGAGTTCAAATTCCACTGATGTCGACTTTGCCTTTCATCCTTTCGGGGTCGATGAATTAAATACCAGTGAAACACTGGGTCGATGTGATGGACTAGTCCTCTCTCCCCTGCTTTCAGGCCTTGTACCTTTAGTAGAAAGGATTATTATTATTATTATTAAGACGGCGAGCTGGCAGAATCGTTAGCACGCCGGGAAAATGCTTAGCGGCAATTCGTTGTTCTTCACTTTCTGAGTTCAAATTCTGCCAAGGGTGACTTTGCCGTTCATTCTTTCGGGATCAATAAAATAAGTATCATTTAGACACAGGGGTCGATATAATCGATTTATCCCTCCCAAGAAATTTCAGGCCTTCTGCCTATAGTAGAAAAGATTATTATCATCATCATCGTCATCATTATCACCATTATCATCATCATCATCATCATCATCATCATCATCATCATCATCATCATCATCATCATCATTATTCCTTCGTAACACAGTGTAGGCAAAAACGCACCAGAGTCTTTAGTCATCTGTCGAGTCACAACAAGGACCTCAGACAGATAACACTTTCCTTAAGATTTGTGCTGTGCCCAATAAGGCTGCTTTTTGCAAGACATCAATCTTCCATGGGATTTCCAGTTGCCTTAAGAAATCTTGAAGTTTCAACGGGATTGAGCCCAAAGCTCCGATCACCACTGGTATCAATTTTACATTACCCTCTCGCATTCCATACAGTCTTGCCATTTCCACTTTCAATTCGGAGTACTTGGTGATTTTTTTCAACCTCATTACTCACAACATTCATGTCATTTGGTATGGCTACATCAATGATCTGACAGGATTTGTCTCTCTTACTCCATTTGATAATATCCGACCTACGGTGTTCGATTATACGATCTGTCTGAAAATATAGTTCCAGAGTATCGTTACTTTTCCATTCTCCTAAATAACTTTACTTCGTATATGCTCACGCCAGTTCTCTGTTACTTCGTATTGGTATTTAGGCATAAGAGCCAATGAAGATACACACTTTAACGTGGCGGCGCTTGTATTCTTTTTATGCAAGGCTCTCACATCCACTTACCAAGAAGGTCACATCTGTCACTTTTACCACAGAGTCTGTATTTCTGGGTGTCAGAAGTTTTATAGATGTTAAACTTCACTGAATTGGTCGCGAGAGCCTGGTTTTGTGCAGCAATGATCAGGCTTTCGGTGGTATGCTTCAAATCACCTCACTCAAGCTATGCCCACGATGCTTTATTATCCTTAACGTCCTGTGTATTCCTTTGCAACTGTCGATGCATTCTCATTTCAAGAAGGTCTTCTTTTCTCTTCTCAGCTCTTTGGTTATACTCTTCCTTGCCCATCATTTCATCTGCATTTACACCCATATCTTTCGAGGCATATTGCAGCAGCTCATCATCACTATTTATCAAATACTCGGCAAGCGTTCTCCTTTCACTCCTTATACATTGGTCTATACTAATTAGTCCTCTGCCACCATTCTTTCTTTTCATATACGGTCTTTTTACGTTTGCTTTAGGGTGTAGCACCCCATGCAGCTTCATCAACTTTCTCGTCATTCTATCCAGTGTTGATATTTCTTGCTTAGTCCCATTTCAGGATGGACGGACCATATCTGACCACAGCAACAATCCAGATATTCATTCGGTAATCAAATTTTTGTCATTCAGGTTGGATTTCAACACCATCTTCACCCATTTTGATACGCCTCAGTGACTTTGACTTTCATTTTTCTGTGTAGAATGTCATCCAGCTCCAAAATCCCTAAATATCTATACCCGCCACTGTTGGGTTCACCCAAAGTCTCTCCTTATGAATACCGCAATCCTCTGCAGGATGCTTTCTTTCCTCCTTTCATATTAAGTACTGAGCATTTGGTAATCCCAGATTCCATACCGATGTCCATACCACCCTTTTCGACTGTTTTTCAGATTTCCCAAACAGTTTCAGGTCATCCATAAACAGAAGATGCATCAATGATGGGCCTTTCTTACCACATCGGTAACCCATCTTGACATTCCTAAGTGTCATTGTTATGGGTATTAGTGCAATTACAAATAGTAACAGAGAAAACAAGTCACCTTGGAAAATTCCCCTATTAATGTTAACTTCTCCTAGGAATACATTACCTGAATACAATTTCGTTTTCCACTCTTTCATGCTATGCATCAGAAAATTTGTAATGTTTTGTCAGCAACACCAAAAATCTGCAGGCATTCAACGATCCAATAATGAAGCATAATATCATATGCCTTCTTGAAGTCAATTCAAGCCATAGACATATTTGTATGATGTTTTTTTACAATGCCTCAAAACTATTTTATCGATGACCAAGTGATCCTCGTTACCCTGAGAACTCTTCCTACATCCTTTTTGTTCCTTTGGTAGTATTTCTTCCGGTGCCAGGAAAGTGCATGTCTTTGCCGCACATATTCCAGTGAGTATCTTCCAGATTATGTTTAGCTATGCTATGGGACGGTAGTTTCCCACACTATTCCCCTTCTATATTTCATTACAAGTGTGGTCCTCCCACTCACCATCCACGTGGGGACTGTACCTTTCAGGACACACTCATTCAATTGGGCTGCTAGTCTTTCATGCACCGCGTGCCATCTCTTCAGCCAGAATCCATGAATCCCATCTGGTCCGGGGGCTTTCTAGTTAGGCACTTTACCCACTTGTTTTTTCACGTCACCTGTACTTATGACAATATTCCTATGTTACTTTCCTCCTTCTAATTCTGTCTTGATAGTTCCTATCCACATTGCATCCCTTTCATGCACCACATTGTTTCCCCATAATCCGCTCCAGAACTCCTTGGCTTGATTTGCATCAGGAGTAACATTTTTCCCAGTTGTCTCCAAACGTTCGGAAGAATTGCTTCGGGTTATTTTTGAACAACCTATTCTCCTCGAACTATTATTAAATCTTACCTACGCATGTCCGGACGTTAGGGAGAGGTGGAGAGCGAACCATAAGATCTTGCGGTGGCGTTTCCTTTTATGGTTACTCAATCTGGTGTATATACTATATGGTCCTTGAACCCGCTGGCCGCTAGCGCCTCATTGTAAGCAGGGGCAGCTGCGTCAAAAATATCTGTGTGTGCGAGTGTGTGTGTGTGTGTGTGTGTGTGTGTGTGTGTGTGTGTGTGTGCATGTATTTAAGTGCGTTGGCACATAGATATGTGCATATATATGTGTATCATTGTATCGACCAGACTATCGAATATGATTGTACACTTCTGGTCACAATGCATTTTCTAGCGTTGTTCTAGCTTTCAAATGATGCCACACTGCTGGCTAAGAGAGCCGGCCAAAATTCATCCTGAACAGGGCGCCAGTATGTCACAAGGTTACCCATTTACAGGTGAGTGGAGAGGAAATCAAAACCACGATCTTGCGATTGTAAATCCAAACTCTAACCACTTGGACAGGTGCCTTCAAATATATGAATGTATAAGTACGTTACATTTATTCATATATTCGGTGGACTAATGGATAAGGCACCGGTCTCCTAAGCCGAGTATTGCGGCTTTTCTTTTTATAGATGCGGGCGTGACTGTGTGGTATGAAGCTTGCTTCTCAACTACATGATTCCGGTTTAAGACCCACTGCGTAGCACCTTGAGCAAGTGTCTTCTACTCTAGCCTCGGCCAACCAAAGACTTTCTAGTGGATTTCTTTGACAGAAACTGAAAAAAGCCTGTAGTATATGTTTGTGTGCGTCTTTTGTATCTGTGTTTGTCCCGCCATGATGAAATACCACAAGGTATAGAAAATACGTATTCGCCTTTATATATTTATATATTTAATCCTTTATATTGAACACTCAATATTTCATATATTCAATAAGACATATTCCATATATTCAATAAGACATTCAATACTTCATTTCATTGTACCATCCATCTTTTTTTTATATTATATATTATATATAAATTTTACAAGAATATAAATAAAAAACATAAAAAACAGACAGAGTTGGAACTCTTTTAAATAAAATAATATATATATATATATATATATATACATATATTGTATTGAAAATGATTAGTTTAAAATAGTTATTTTCGCGATTATTTTATCTGTCATCATGATCATGATCATGATCCTCCTCCTCCTCGTCCTCCTCCTGCACCTCATCATCACCATCATCATCATCATCATCGTCGTCGTCCCCGTCATCATCGCGGCAGACAGGCAGGTTTTGTACGGTATGAATGAAATAAGTCGACTACACCCTTTGCACATATACAAATGAATGGCAGTCTTTCAAAAGAAAGATAATCACTGACTTTAAAATAGTGCGTTTATGTTTGATATTTTATATTAAAAATATCTGAAGTTCTCCCTACCTGAGAGTTTCAGCTAATCATTTTAATATTGGTGTATACATTACACACACTCGCACTTACATTTGCATACACACTTCACACGCGCACACGCACTTATGTATATGTATGTATGTATGTATGTATGTATGTATCAATGTATGTATGTATGTATGTATTTATGTATGTATGTATGTATGCATGTATATTTGTGGGTTTATATATATGTGTAGGGGTTGTGAATCCAACCCACTAAGGGATAATATCTATCCAATATACTGCTGGAAGAATACCTAATTATTATTACACTAGTGTTTTTTCATTGCATGGCAATTACATTACTAAGTGCAATAAATGGGTGCGTGTAAAAAGTTATTTTACCATTAATTTATCTAGCAATAAGAAAATGGAGGGGATTAATAGGTGGTATTCATCAACTTATATGACATAATATGTCACATGTGTTTGTATATTGTTATTGTCTTTTTAGTAAGCAAATAAACAAGTAAATTGACATAATACAATGTCTTCAAGTTGATGAATACTACCTATTAATCCCCTCTATTTTCTTATTGCTATATATATATATATGTATGTATGTATGTATGTATGTATGTATGTATGTATATATACATATGTATGTATGTATGTATATATACATATGTATAAACATAATTAAGGAATCAGCAACAGTTGCTTCACCACATACCGAAGTTCAGAAATAGCAGCTAAAGTGCTAAAACTCCAACAGATAGCAATACTTGTAACTCACAAAGGCAAAACAAGAAGAAAAAAACAACGAAACTAACCAGTCTTAGTTAATCAGACGCGTTTCTGGATCAGAATAGTAAAAACCTTTATTTCCGTCATCGGTATGATATTCTAGTTTGCAAATTTGAAGATGCAGGCAATTAAGCATGCTCGACCAAGCGACATCGTGCATCAACATAATATAACCAGCACCTCCGAACTTGCATAGACCAGTCAGTCCTTATCCCTCCTCAAGAATTTCCATGTGCGTCACAAGCAATACCGCAGAAAATCTGCGGTTTACTATCAGGGAATGAATAATTATTACAAATAAAAGGGTAAAGGAATATTGATTTATTAATAAATTAATAATTAATAATTTTTACCAAGCACTTCGGTATGTAAGCACCAAAGAACTTTTAAATAAGTTCTTTACCGATAATGGTGTTTACATACCGAAGTGCTTGGTAAAAATTATACATATGTACATAGTTATTTATGTATCGTGCAAACAACCTCTGTCTCTCATTGTGATTGTGATTATGTATATATATATATATATATATATATATATATATATATATATATATGTAAGATCCAAGGATCGCCGTGCAATCCGCAATAAATATAAAAAACAACTTTCAGGAACAATAGTGGTTTATTGAGACGAAAGGTCATGGATATTTCATTCATCTGTCCATTTTCTCTACTCAACTTGTCGGGAAGAACCCCACATGTAATTCCTTCATAGTCTCCTCTCCGAAGCAACTGTAACAACACTTTCCGGCTGGATTACCAAGTGTGATCTACTGATGCTATGAATATATTTCAACTATCTCCTTGTTCGTCTACCACTAAGTCTCCCACCGGTTCGATCGGCTTGAATAATCCGCCCTGCGTCTCAGTATATATTTAAGCATTGCCTATGACCAATTACAGGTCCTAACTGACTGGTGGGAAGGAGGAATCTATCCCAAAACTGGAAACCTGCCACAAAATTTACCACGGAACGGACTCCACGAAAGGCACTCAAGGTACTAAGCGGGAGTGTTTAACTCTATCTCCGCAACAGGATTTGAACTCAGATTGCAAAAAGCCTGAACAACTTCCGCAAGGTATCTGGGCCAACGTTCTTTTTACCGATCACAAAAGGAATGGAAGGTAAAACTGATCACAGCAGGATTTGAGCTTAGAGCGCAGAGTCGTAATAGATACCGCGAAGCATTTTGTCTGAGCCCTGACTACTCGGTGAGATCCGAAATATTATACAGCTTAGATAGCTCTGGTTAAAAAAAGAAAAATTACCCTGAAAGGGCTCAGAAAAATTGTAAACATATGCTTTTTAATTACGTTGAAAGCTCTGCAGATTTATAAGGCCCCAAAGTAGATAGCTGAGGTTCTTAAATCCAGCTTTATCTACTTGAATAGGTTTTCAGTCGAAGATTTTTTAGTTACTGTCCTACATGGTAATGTGATACCTGCAGTTTAAATATAGTTTGGTTGGTCTTACGAATCAGAAGTTTTGCTTTTTGGTTAGAATCAATAAATCTGTTACTGTTGAGAAACGTATACAAGTAAATTGTGTATTGAGATAGACTGTCATATGGCTGTATTATTTATCGCTGCCTGTGTCCTCCTGGCATGTTGTCTAATAGTCGTCCGAGTTTGTATGATTGTGTATAGAAGAATATCTTAATGAAATTCCACCCTAGTCTGATTTTCAAGTTTTATTATTTACAATTTTTACAATTTTACAATATTATTATAATAAAGTATTATATATTTATTGTGATAAAACTAGTACTCTCATGCTTCATGCAAACATCAGGTTTATATAGTAGTAGTGACAGTCGTGTTCCACAATTGACATGCAAACGAAAATACAGACATGGACACACATAAATACAGATATAGATACACACACGAATACACATACATACATACATACAAACATGTGTGTGCGCTAGTGTGTCTGTAACTTCCACCACCACCACTTGAAAACCGGTGTCGCTGTGCCTACGTTTCCGTAACATAGCGGTTCGGTCTCAGCAACCGATAGAATAAGTACCAGGCTTAAAAGATAAGTACTGGACACGATTCGTTCGACTAAATTCTTCAACACAAAGCTCTAGCATGGTCGCAGTCTAATGATTGAAACAAGAGACAAATATATATATATATATATATATAAGATAGCCTGTTGTGCTCCACCGATTCTAGTACTTGTTCTTTCTTATTGTCACCAGGGACCATATAATACTATATTGCAGTCGTTGCTACTAACATATACTTTCTATTAAGTGGAGAATTTACCGAAGTAGTTCTTACTAACATGCTAATAGATTATTACATTGTGGGAACAGTAGCCAGCAAAGAACTAGCAGCTTAACAGACATTCTTCTGTTCTTTATTTACTTACTTTTGCTTTTTGTATTTGCTTTTGTTAGTGTTGTTTTATATTTAGCAAGATCGTATATCTTAAGTGTCTAATTTTAGTAACGGGCGATGTGATATATTCTAAGAAAGCAAAATACCATTTACAGTTAACTAGATAAAAAGCGCTAAACTTCACCACTTTTAGACTACTGATTCAACGGTCTGTGTGTAAATAGTGAACGATATCTGGTAGGGAAGGGGAAAGAGGGAGAAAAAAAAATAGACAGAAAGATAGATAGACAAAGAGAGAATGAAAAGTCGCTCAAACAGTAATAAAGATAATCTACGACTAGTTGTAGACTAAAAGCAACACAAGTTCGTTTATGTTAGTTACTCCCGCCTGAGAAATCAGTTAATGTGTACAGGTATATGCCTCACACACACACACACACACACACACACACACACACACACACACACACACACACACACAGACACACAGACACATACACACACACACACACACACAAAAAAACACAGATATATATATAAAGATGCTAGTTTGTACGTAGGTAGGTAACGAAACATAAACTCAAGAATAGCGGTTCTAGGATCAATCTCAATGGAGGGTATCTTTGCCAAGTGCCTTCTACTATAGCACTTTTTAGAAAAGGCTTACCGTGGCTACTCAAGTCTCAGAAATCGATTTATTCTGTTACACCCACTCTCGAAATGCTAGAAAAAATTAATATGTATTTATAGGACAGTAAGCTGGAAAAATCTGAGGGTGAGTCGCCTTGCGGCTAGGGCGTTTGCTTCACAATAGTAATATCGTAGGTTCAATACTTGCGCAGAGCGGTGCTTTGTGTCCTTGAGCAAGATACATCATTTCCCGCTGCATCAGTTTACTTAATTGAAAGTGCGAACCAGTTGAGTGCTGGTGCAGCTGCTCTCTGTCTGTCTGTCTCTCTCTTTCACTATCCAGCTGTTATATGCTATCTATATCTACTCACGGTGGAGGCGCAATGGCTCAGTGGTTAGGGCAGCGGACTCGCGGTCGTAGGATCGCGGTTTCGATTCCCAGACTGGGCGTTGTGTTTATTGAGCGAAAACACCTAAAGCACCACGAGGCTCCGGTAGGGGGTAGTGGCGAACCCTGTTGTACTCTTCCACCAAAACTTTCTCTCACTCTTACTTCCTGTTGTGCCTGTAATTCAAAGGGTCAGCCTTGTCACACTGTGGCACACTGAATATCCCCGAGAACTACGTTAAGGGTACACGTGCCTACGTGTCTGTGGAGTGCTCAGCCACTTGCACGTCAATTTCACGAGCAGGCTGCCAACCATATCTACTCACGATTACAGAAGCACCTAGAACAATTAGGGAAAGTATGGTACATGCTATCAAACTATGCTCGTTCGTCGGTGACGGCATGCTCTTTGAGACTGGCAGAACAGCTCTTTGAGACTGGCTCTTTACATTCTGGGATCAAATCCTTCGAAGGTCAAGTTTGCCTCATTATTTTCATTCGTTCCTCTTCGGTAAACTAAGTACCAATCAACTTCTGATTTGATTAAATTGAATGTTTCTTTCTGCCTAAATCTGCAAAAAAATAACCATAGTCTAATTAAATTTATTACGTTGATTATTACTTGCTAATGAAGTAGAAACTTAACTTTTGCATGTGGTTGTCGGTCGAATGAATCAGTGCAACTCGGAGGCTACAGATTATGTATTGACTTATTGACATTTGAATAGCATTCCATTCGTGGCCGCATCATCTATTTTCCTGTTTTAAAAAGCGGTATCTAGAGCTACATTATCCAATATATCTTTCGTTATATTTTTAGCAAGCATTTTTTTTTTTTTTACTTAAAATCATCTAAAATTTATATGAAATTATTTCTAATTCAATTTCCCGGCAAATATTAACAGCCATACAGAGAAAGAGAGACACTTCACCAAATATTTAATAAATTTGTTGCTGTTTACTTATTTACGGGCCATTGAACTTCAGAAGCAATCACTAAGTTTATGATCGCCATATTTGAAATCTCAAAACTGTTTTAGGCGGTGCTGCAGGTTCGGCTGTCAGAGTGTGTTAGATTTTAATATGAATAAAGAGAAGCAAATGAAAAAGAATATTAAAAGAATATTATTTAATACGCATTTGATAAAAAAAAAGTGTAATAAGAATTTACTGACTAATTAAAATCTATTTAATAATTTCAAGTTAAATTATTCAATATTCAATATAACATTATTTGTAATCTGAGAGGCTTGACTATTTTCTTTTAAAACTATTTTTCAAACATTTTTGTATTTTCATTTCTAACTTTTATGCAATTAATTCCTGTGTATTTGTTGAAAAGATTTCCTTTTTTTTTGTTTTTTTTTTAAGTTGGGCTAACCGATTCGGAATTATGACAAACTACTCTGCTTCCTGTCGGTCGCCAAGATGATTATTAATATGCTGTACATCCCGCTACTATAAGTATCAAGAATATTGCATTACTGGCGAATGTTTCATTAGTGTATAAGTTCAAATTTTTCTTACCTATAAGTTCTAAAAGGATGATATAAAAATATGCTGTATATACGCTACATGTATCGGCTTTACCCTGAATCAGTGTGATAAAGCGCTGCATGGGGACATTTCTTTTACTAATTTAAACAAATCTTAAGCTTACCATCAACATTTCTACTTTTATTATATATTTTCATTTCAATTTCACAAATGCTTTTGAAAGCTTGTTTAATGGTTATACAGGGTGTAATAGTAAAAAATCTCCCGTATTTTATTTGACCAATAGTATGGTGGGAGTGAAATGAGGCATGTTTAACACTGACTTCACGTAACTTATATATTTTTTTTTCCCAATCAACATCATGGTTGGATTGATGCATATATATTTGCTGCTGAAAACTTTACTTAGAATGGCGAATCTGGGAGATATTTTGCTACACCCTGCATATATAGTTTTATAAATTTGAGTTTGCCAAATTATATTTGTCTCCCCGAATATTTATAATTAGAATAGTTTAACGATGCTGTACTAACAGATACAGAGAATAGCCGAAACGCTATATTAATCTCATACAAGCAGATATAACGCAAGATTTTTCAGAGAAGAGTTGATAGTTCAGCAATATATTTGTAGATTCTCAGTTAGATAATGGGTAAAGTCAACTCCAGCTGAGTTGACCTCCGAATGCAAAGAAATAAACAGACACATGATTGATAATCGGTAAGAAATTTAGTTTCATTGTTCTACTGGTGCTTCCACTCACTTTGTTTTTTTTTTTTTTTGAAGAGTCTAACAAACTAGTTTCCCTAGCTAAGACGCTCGACTATTAATTTACTAAATTTAAATAACTAGCCTAGATACTATAGAAACATCAGTTTATTGATTTAAGCAGACGCAAAGTATAAATTTTGCAGTTACCTCATTTATTTGCAGTAATGCGTTTGATTGTTAGGAAGGTGAAGGGCTAGGTGTTGATCCAGCACCAAAACTGCGTAACGAACAACCTTGCAGATATCGATGAAATACTATGTTGTTGCCTGTCCTGCACTGTGTTTCAAGAATAGCTGTTTAAAACT